>NW_027601700.1:0-84984 GCF_053455715.1 Rhinoraja longicauda | reverse complement strand
TACAATGGAAACCCTACGAGGACGGGCCCAACGGGGAAAGAGGGGTACTGGGAAAAGGGAGGTCCCCCTCCCTCCCTCCCCCCTACCCACCTCCCTCCCCTCTCCCTCCCCCCCTTCCCTCCTCCCTTCCCCCCTCCCCTCCCCCCTCCCATCCCCCCTCTCCCCCCTCCCTCCCCCTACCCCCCTCCCTCCCCTCCTCCCTCCCCTCCTCCCTCCCCCTTCCCTCCCCCAACCCCTCCCCCTTTCCTCCCCTCCCGGTTACAATGGAAACCCTACGAGGACGGGCCCAACGGGCCCACTCGGTCCTAGTCTATATAATACTAAAACTCTGCGGTCCAACATTCCGTATGTATATACGGAAGATTCCGTATGTATATACGGAAGATTCCGAAGATTTCTGTCCATAACTTACAAACCCTGCTCCCCCAGACGGTACACCAAAGCGCTACGATTTTTGTACCGCCGTATTCACCATTGACATGGGCAACTGTTGTAAGTACTTTCGTTCAAATTGAAGCTACCTTTTTAAAGCTAGAGAGATATTAAAGTTTAAATTTTTTCATTTCTAACACTTTTCTTGAAGGGTCCAAACCCTACTCCTCCCAGACGGTACACCAAAGCGCTACGATTTTTGTACCGCCGTATTCACCATTAACATGGGCAACTATTGGTAAGTACTTTCGTTCAAATTGAAGCTACCTTTTTAAAAGCTAGAGAGATATTAAAGTATAAATTTTCATTTCTAACCCTTTTCTTGAAGGGGCTTCAGTGCGTGATGTCACAATGGCACCCGTGCACCAATGAGAGATCAGCTCGGTTTTAAATTTACATCTTCAGCTTGTGACGTCACAATGCTTGTGTGAGATTGTTGCAACATTGTTGCGAAAAGCAACTGCCAGTTTTTTAAAGTTGTGCGAGTCACTTAACATACACAGATCAGCATGGGGCCCCTATTCCCTCCCTCCCCCCCCTTCCCCCCTCAACCCCTTCCTCCCCACTCCTTCCCACCTCCATCCCCACTCCCTCCCCCCCTCCTCCCCAACTCCCTCCCCACCTCCCTCACCCCTCCTCCCCTAACTCCCCCCCCTCCCTCCTTCCCTCCATCCTCCCCCCCTCCCTCCACCCTTCCATCCCTCTCCCCCTCCCCCCCTCCTTCCCCCTCCCTCCCCCCCTTCTGGTTACAAAGGAAACCCTACGGGGACGGGCCCAACGGGGAAAGAGGGGTACTGGGAAAAGGGAGGTCCCCCTCCCTCCCCTTCCCCCCTCCCCTCCCCCTCCCCCTCCCCCCTAACCCTCTCCCTCCCCCTCCCCTCCTCCCTCCACACCTCCTCCTCCCTCCCTCCCCTCCTCCCGGTTACAATGGAAACCCTACGAGGACGGGCCCAACGGGGAAAGAGGGGTACTGGGAAAAGGGGAGGTCCCCCTCCCTCCCCCTTCCCCCATCCCATCCCCCCTCCCTCCCCTCTCCCTCCCCCCGTTCCCCCTCCCCCTTCCCCCCTCCCTCCACACCTCTCTCCTCCCTCCCTCCCCTTCCCTCCCTCCCATCCTCCCAATGCTTGTTTGAGATGGGTGCTACATTGTTTCGAAAAGCACCACTAACAGATCGCAGTGAGAAGCACTATGTGACCGTGAATGTTTCAAAACAAGCACTTAAAAAGCACTTATCTTTTTTTAAAGTATTTTTTTTTATTGCAAGTCACTTAACATACACAGATCAGCATTGGGCCCCTATGCTCGTGGGCCACCGGGGCAAGTGTTTCGAAAAAAGCACTGAGAGTGTGTCTGGGGGAGAGAGAGAATGGGGGGGGGGGGGTCTGAGAATGGGGACTGGGGAGGGGGGAACAACAGGGGTCGTTGCGGAGGGGGCTTGGTGGTGGGGGAAAGAGGGGTACTGGGAAAAGGGGAGGTCCCACTTCCCCCCTCAACCCCTTCCTCCCCCCTCCTTCCCACCTCCATCCCCACTCCCTCCCCCCTCCCTCCCCCCTCAATCCCAACCTCCTTCACCACTCAGCCCCTAACTCCCCCCTCCCTCCTTCCCTCCATCCCACCCTCCCCACTCCCTCCCCCCTCCCTCCACCATTCCATTCCCTCTCCCCTCCCCCCTCCTTCCACCCTCCCTCCCCTCCTCCCGGTTACAAATGGAAACCCTACGAGGACGGGCCCAATGGGGAAAGAGGGGTACTGGGAAAATGGGAGGTTCCCCTCCCTCCCCCCTCACTCCCCCCTCCCTCCCTTCTCCCTCCCTCCCCCCCTCCCTCCCCCTCCCCTTCCCCCCTCCCTCCCCTTCCCCCCTCCCTCCCCCTCCCCCCTACCCCCTTCCCTCCCCTCTCCCTCCCCCCCTTCCCCCCTCCCCTCCCCCCTCCCTCCCCCTCCCCTCCCCCCTCCACACCTCCCTACTCCCTCCCTCGAAAAGCAACTGACAGAAGCACTAAGTAGCCGCGAATGTTTCAAAACCAGCACTTAAACGCGAATGTTTTTTAAAAAAGCACTTAACCGCGAATGTTTCAAAACAAGCAATTAAAAAGCACTTTTTTTTTTAAAGTATTTTTTTTTATTCCAAGAGAATGGGGGGGGTCTGAGAATGGGGACTGGGGAGGGGGACAACAGGGGTCGTTGCGGTGGGGGCTTGGTGGTGGGAGAAAGAGGGGGTACTGGAAAAGGGGAGGTCCCACTTCCCCCTCAACCTCTTCCTCCCCCCTCCTTCGCACCTCCATCCCCACTCTCTCCCCCCTCTATCCCAACCTCCATCACCACTCAGCCCCTAACTCACCCCTCCCTCCTTCCCTCCATCCGACCCTCCCCCAATCCCTCCCCCCCTCCCTTCACCCTTCCACCCCTCTCCCCCTCCTTCCACCCTCCCTCCCCCCCTCCCGGTTACAATGGAAACCCCTACGGGGACGGGCCCAACGGGGAAAGAGGGGTACTGGGAAAAGGGGGAGTTCCCCCTCCCTCCCCTCCTCCCTCCCCTCCCCCCTACCCCTCTTCCCCCCTCCCCCTCCCCTCCCCCCTCCCTCCCCCTCCCCTCCTCCTCCACACCTCCCTCCACACCTCCCTCCTCCCTCCCTCCCCCCCTCCCGGTTACAATGGAAACCCTACGAGGACGGGCCCAACGGGGAAAGAGGAGTACTGGGAAAAGGGGAGGTCCCCCTCCCTCCCCCCTTCCCACCATCCCTCCCCCATCCCCTCTCCCTCCCCCTCCCTCCCCCTCCCCCCCTACCCCCCTCCCTCCCCTCCCCCCTCCCTCCCTCCCCTCCTCCCTCCACACCTCCCTCCTCCCTCCCTCCCCCTTCCCGCCCTCCCCTCCTCCCGGTTACAATGGAAACCCTACGAGGACGGGCCCAACGGGGAAAGAGGGGTACTGGGAAAAGGGGAGGTCCCCCTCCCTCCCTCCCCCCTACCCACCTCCCTCCCCTCTCCTCCCCCCCTACCCTCCTCCCTTTCCCCCTCCCCCCTCCCATCCCCCCCTCTCCCCCTCCCTCCCCCTACCCCCCTCCCTCCCCTCTCCCTCCCCCCTCCCCCCCTCCCCTCCCCCCCTCCCTCCCCTCCTCCCTCCCCCTTCCCTCCCCCAAACCCTCCCCCTTTCCTCCCATCCCGGTTACAATGGAAACCCTACGAGGACGGGCCCAACGGGCCCACTCGGTCTAGTCTATCTATCTATCTATCTATATACTACTAAAACTCTGCGGTCCAACATTCCGTATGTATGGATGTATATGTGTATGTACGCAAAGATTCCGAAGAGTTTCTGTCCATAACTTACAAACCCTACTCCTCCCTGACGGTACACCAAAGCGCTACGATTTTTGTACCGCCATATTCACCATTAACATGGGCAACTATTGTAAGTACTTTCGTTCAAATTGAAGCTGCCTTTTTAAAGCTAGAGAGATATTAAAGTTTAATTTTCATTTCTAACCCTTTTCTTGAAGGGGCTTCAGCGCGTGATGTCACAATGGCACCCGTGCACCAATGAGAGATCAGCTCGTTTTAAATTTACATCTTCAGCTTGTGACGTCACAATGCTTGTGTGAGATTGTTGCAACATTGTTGCGAAAGGCAACTGCCAGTTTTTTAAAGTTGTGCAAGTCACTTAACATACACAGATCAGCATGGGGCCCCTATTCCCTCCCTCCCCCCCTTCCCCCCTCAACCCCTTCCTCCCCACTCCTTCCCACCTCCATCCCCACTCCCTCCCCACCTCCTCCCCAACTCCCTCCCCACCTCCCTCACCCCTCCTCCCCTAACTCCCCCCCCTCCCTCCTTCCCTCCATCCCTCCCCCCCTCCCTCCACCCTTCCATCCCTCTCCCCCTCCCCCCTCCTTCCACCCTCCCTCCCCCCTTCTGGTTACAAAGGAAACCCTACGGGGACGGGCCCAACGGGGAAAGAGGGGTACTGGGAAAAGGGGAGGTCCCCCTCCCTCCACTCCCCTCCCCCCTCCCCCTCCCCCTAACCCTCTCCCTCCCCCTTCCCCCCTCCCCTCCTCCCTCCACACCTCCCTCCTCCCTCCCTCCCCTCCTCCCGGTTACAATGGAAACCCTACGAGGACGGGCCCAACAGGGAAAGAGGGGTACTGGGAAAAGGGGAGGTCCCCCTCCCTCCCCCTTACACGCTCCCTCCCTCCCCCTCCCCCTCTCCCTCCCCCCTCCCCTCCCCCCTCCCTCCCCCTCCCCTCCTCCCTCCACACCTCCCTCCTCCCTCCCCCCTACCCCCCTCCCTCCCCTCTCCCTCCTCCCCCTTCCCCCTCCCTCCCCCTCCCCTCCTCCCTCCCCCTCCCCTCCTCCCTCCACACCTCCCTCCTCCCTCCCTCCCCCTTCCCTACCTCCCCTCCTCCCGGTTACAATGGAAACCCTATGACGACGGGCCCAACGGGGAAAGAGGGGTACTGGGAAAACGGGTGGTCCCCCTCCCTCCCCCCTTCCCCCCTCCCTACCCCCTCCCTCCCCTCTCCCTCCCCCTTGCCCCTTCCCCCCTCCCCCTCCCCTCCCCCCTCCACACCTCCCTCCTCCCTTCCCTCCCCCCCACTCCCCTCCCGGTTACAATGGAAACCTTACGAGGACGGGCACAACGGGGAAAGAGGGGTACTGGGAAAAGGGGAGGTCCCCCTCCCTCCCCCTTCCACCCTCACCCCTTCCCCCCACCCCTCCCCCTCTCCCTCCTCCCTCCCTCCACCTCCCCCCTTCCCCCCTCCCCCTCCCTCCCCCTCCCCTCCTCCCTCCACACCTCCCTCTTCCCTCCCTCCCCCCTCCCTCCCTGCCTCACGGTTACAATGGAAACCCTACGAGGACGGGCCCAACGGGGAAAGGGGTGTGCTGGGGAAAGGGGGGGGGAGAGTAAGAGTGTATCTGGGGGAGAGAGAATGGGGGGGTCTGAGAATGGGGACTGGGGAGGGGGACAACAGGGGGCTTGGTGGTTTGGGAAAGAAGAGTACTGGGAAAAGGGGAGGTACCCCTCCCTCCCCACTCTCCTCCCTCCCTCATCCCTCCCTCCCTCCCGTCCCAGCAGCGCTGACCGCCGGGAGGTGTAGTCGCCGTCGCCTCTCCCGCTGTTTGATTTCATTTATAACAAAGACATTTATTTAAAATGAGGAATGTGATTTTCATTAAGTTTGATTTTATTTATTTTTAAAAAGCTGATGCTCTATAGATAAGTTTATTTCCTTTTCAACAAAGAACGCTGTTTATTTTAAAGTAAAATAGACCCTCCCCCCACCCCCCTCCCTCCCCTCTCCCTCCCCATCCCCCTCCCCTCCTTCCCCCTCCCCTCCCCCCTCCACTCCACCCTCCCCTCCCCCCCTCCCTCCCACTTCCCTCCCTCCCATCCTCCCGGTTACAATGGAAACCCTACGAGGACGGGCCCAACGGGCCCACTCGGTCTAGTATACTACTAAAACTCAGATCTTGTGTTATATATATATATAACACTGATGTCGGCTGAATACGGCAATTCCGGCAAAACGGTGAACCGTAGCGCCACGATTTTTGTACCGCCTTAATCAGCATGCGGTTCGCTGCTGGAAAATGATATTTTTATTTAATTCGGACGCATATTTTTTAAGTTACAGAGGTTTAAAAGTGCTGCCCCCCCTGATTTATCGAAGTTTTGACAGAAGGGGGGCGCTGCGGTGCGGATTGTGATGTCACAATGCCCCTGTGAGATGGACTCGAGCTGACCCCCCTTCCCCCCACCCCAGCGGTATTCAGCGTGTGACGTCACAATGCCCCTGTGCTACATTGTTGCGAAGAGCTGTCAAGTCAAGTCCATTTTATTTTATAGCACATTTAAAAACAACCCACGTTGACCAAAGTGCTGTACATCTGATTAGGTACTAAGGAAAAAAATGAAACATACAGTAGCACGCAAACAGTTCACAGCGCCTCCTCAATGAGCCTCAAACGCTAGGGAGTAGAAATAGGTTTTGAGCATGGACTTAAAGGAGTCGATGGAGGGGGCAGTTCTGATGGGGAGAGGGATGCTCTTTCCACCCTCCCCCTCTCTCCCTCCCCCCTCCCCCCTTTCCCCCCTCCCCCCCTTTCCGCCCTCCCCTTCCCCCCCTCCCTCCCCTCCTCCCTCCTCCCTCCCTCCCCCTTCCCTCCCTCCCCTCCTCCCGGTTACAATGGAATCCCTACGAGGACGGGCCCAACGGGGAAAGAGGGGTACTGGGAAAAGGGGAGAGCCCCCTCCCTTCCCCCTCCCCCCTACCCCCCCTCCCCTCTCCCCCTCCCTCCCCCTCCCTCCCCCTACCCCCTCACTCCCCCCTTCCCCCCTCCCCTCCCCCCCTCCCTCCCCCCTCCTCCCTCCCTCCCCCTTCCCTCCCTCCCCTCCTCCCGGTTACAATGGAAACCCTACGAGGACGGGCCCAACGGGGAAAGAGGGGTACTGGGTAAAGGGGAGGTCCCCCTCCTCCCCCTTCCCCTCCCCCTCCCTCCCCCTACCCCCCTCCCTCCCTCCCCTCTCCCTCCCCTACCCCCTCCCCTCCCCCTCCTTCCCCATCTCCCTCCACACCTCCCTCCTCCCTCCACACCTCCCTCCTCCCTCCCTCACCCTTCCCTCCCTCCCCTCCCCCTCCCTCCCCCTCCCCTACCCCAGTCCCTCCCCTCTCCCTCCCCCCCTTCTCCCCTCCTCCTCCCTCCCCCTCCCCTGCCCTCCTCCCTCCCTCCCCCTTCCCTCCCCCGCACTCCCCTCCCGGTTACAATGGAAACCCTACGAGGACGGGCCCAACGGGCACACTTGAGATGGGTGCTACAGTGAGAAGCACTATGTGACCGCGAATGTTTCAAAACAAGCACTTAAAAAGCACTTATCTCTTTTTAAAGTATTTTTTTTTATTGCAAGTCACTTAACATACACAGATCAGCATTGGGCCCATATGCTTGTGGGCCACCGGGGCAAGTGTTTCGAAAAAAGCACTGAGAGTGTGTATGGGGAGAGAGAGAATGGGGGGGGGGTCTGTGAATGGGGACTGGGGACAACAGGGGTCGTTGCGGAGGGGGCTTGGTGGTGGGGGAAAGAGGGTACTGGGAAAAGGGGAGGTCCCACTTCCCCCCTCAACCCCTTCCTCCCCCCTCCTTCCCACCTCCATCCCCACTCCCTCCCCCCCTCCCTCCCCCCTCAATCCCAACCTCCATCACCACTCAGCCCCTAACCAACCCCCTCCCTCCTTCCCTCCATCCCACCCTCCCCCACTCCCTCCCCCCTCCCTCCACCATTCCATCACTCTCCCCCTCCCCCCTCCTTCCACCATCCCTCCACCCCTCCCGGTTACAATGGAAACCCTACAGGGACGGGCCCAACGGGGAAAGAGGGGTACTGGGAAAAGGGGAGATCCCCCTCCCTCCCTCCCCCCTCACTCCCCCTTACCTCCCCCCTACCCCCCTCCCTCCCCTCTCCCTCCCTCCTCCCCCCTTCCCCCCTCCCCCCCTCCCCTCCCCCTCCCCTCCTCCCTCCACACCTCCCTCCTCCCTCCCTCCCCCTCCCCTCCCTCCCCTCCTCCCGGTTACAATGGAAACCCTACGAGCACGGACCCAATGGGGAAAGAGGGGTACTGGGAAAAGGGGAGGTCCCCCTCCCTCCCCCCTCACTCCCTTCTCCCTCCCTCCCCCTCCCCTTCCCCCCTCCCTCCCCTTCCCCCCTCCCCTCCCTCCCCCTCCCCCCTACCCCCTTCCCTCCCCTCTCCATCCCTCCCTTCCCCCCTCCCCTCCTCCCTCCCCCTCCCCTCCCCCCTCCACACCTCCCTACTCCCTCCCTCCCCCTTCCCTACCCCCACTCCCCTCCCGGTTACAATGGAAACCCTACGAGGACGGGCCCAACGGGCACACTTGTTCTAGTCTATCTATCTATCTATATACTACTAAAACTCTGCGGTCCAACATTCCGTATGTATATACGGAAGATTCCGTATGTTTGTACGGAAGATTCCGAAGATTTCTGTCCATAACTTACAAACCCTACTCCTCCCAGACGGTACACCAAAGCGCTATGATTTTTGTACCGCCATATTCACCATTAACATGGGCAACTATTGTAAGTACTTTCGTTCAAATTGAAGCTACCTTTTTAAAGCTAGAGAGATATTAAAGTTAAAATTTCTCATTTCTAACCCTTTTCTTGAAGGGGCTTCAGCTCGTGATGTCACAATGGCACCCGTGCACCAATGAGAGATCAGCTCGGTTTTAAATTTACATCTTCAGCTTGTGACGTCACAATGCTTGTGTGAGATGTTGCAACATTGTTGCGAAAAGCAACTGCCAGTTTTTTAAAGTTGTGCGAGTCACTTAACATACACAGATCAGCATGGGGCCCCTATTCCCTCCCTCCCCCCCTTCCCCCCTCAACCCCTTCCTCCCCACTCTTTCCCACCTCCATCCCCACTCCCTCCCCCCCCTATTCCCTCCCTCCCCCCCTTCCCCCCTCAACCCCTTCCTCCCCCCTCCTTCCCACCTCCATCCCCACTCCCACCGCCACTCCCTCCCCCCCTCCCTCCCCTCAATCCCAACCTCCATCACCACTCAGCCCCTAACTCCCCCCCTCCCTCCTTCCCTCCATCCCACCCTCCCCCACTCCCTCCCCACTCCCTCCACCATTCCATCCCTCTCCCCCTCCCCCCTCCTTCCACCCTCCCTCCCCCCCTCCCGGTTACAATGGAAACCCTACGGGTGGGGCCCAACGGGGAAAGAGGGGTACTGGGAAAAGGGGAGATCCCCCTCCCTCCCCTCCCCCCTACCCGCTCCCCCCTACCCGCTCCCCCCTTCCCTCCCCCCTCCCCTTCCCCCCTCCCCTTCCCCCTCCCTCCCCCTCCCCTTCCCCCTCCCTCCCCCTCCCCTCCTCCCTCCACACCTCCCTCCACACCTCCCTCCCCCCTCCCTCCCGGTTACAATGGAAACCCTACGAGGACGGGCCCAACGGGGAAAGAGGGGTACTGGGAAAAGGGGAGGTCCCCCTTCCCCCCTCAACCCCTTCATCCCCCCTCCTTCCCACCTCCATCCCCACTCCCTCCCCCCCTCCTCCCCCTCCCTCCCCCCTCCCTCCCCTCTAACTCCCCCCTCCCTCCTTCCCTCCATCCCTCCCTCCCCCAATCCCTCCCTCCCTCCACCCTTCCATCCCTCTCCCCCTCCCCCCTCCTTCCACCCTCCCTCCCTCCTCCCCGTTACAATGGAAACCCTACGAGGACGGGCCCAATGGGGAAAGAGGGGTACTGGGAAAAGGGGAGGTCCCCCTCACTACCCCCTTCCCCCACCCCTCCCCCCTTCCCCTCCCTCCCCCTCCCCCCTACCCCCCTCCCTCCCCTCCCCCTCCCTCCCCTCCCCTCCTGCCTCCACACCTCCCTCCTTCGCTCCCCCTTCCCTCCCTCCCCTCCTCCCGGTTACAATGGATACCCTACGAGGACGGGCCCAACGGGGAAAGTGGGGTACTGGGAAAAGGGGAGATCCCCCTCCCTCCCCCTTCCCCCCTCCCCTCCCCCTCCCTCCCCCTTACCTCCCCCCCTACCCCCCTCCCTCCCCTCTCCCTCCCTCCTCCCCCCTTCCCCCCTCCCCCCCTCCCCTCCCCCTCCCCCCCTCCCCTCCCCCTCCCCTCCCCTCCTCCCTCCACACCTCCCTCCTCCCTCCCTCCCCCTTCCCTCCCTCCCCTCCTCCCGGTTACAATGGAAACCCTACGAGGACGGGCCCAATGGGGAAAGAGGGGTACTGGGAAAATGGGCGGTTCCCCTCCCTCCCCCTCACTCCCCCCCCCCTCCCTTCTCCCTCCCCCCCTCCCTCCCCCTCCCCTTCCCCCTCCCTCCCCTTCCCCCCTCCCTCCCTCTCCCCCCTCCCTCCCCCTCCCCCCTACCCCCTTCCCTCCCCTCTCCCTCCCCCCCTTCCCCTCTCCCCTCCCCCCCTCCCTCCCCCCCCCTCCCCCCTCCACACCTCCCTACTCCCTCCCTCGAAAAGCAACTGACAGAAGCACTAAGTGGCCGCGAATGTTTCAAAACCAGCACTTAACCGCGAATGTTTCAAAACAAGCAATTAAAAAGCACTTCTTTTTTTAAAGCATTTTTTTTTATTCCAAGAGAATGGGGGGTGGTCTGAGAATGGGGACTGGGTAGGGGGACAACAGGGGTCGTTGCGGTGGGGGCTTGGTGGTGGGGGAAAGAGGGGTACTGGGAAAAGGGGAGGTAAGTACTTTCGTTCAAATTGAAGCTACCTTTTTAAAGCTAGAGAGATATTAAAGTTTAAATTTTCATTTCTAACACTTTTCTTGAAGGGGCCAAACCCTACTCCTCCCAGACGGTACACCAAAGCGCTACGATTTTTGTACCGCCATATTCACCATTAACCTGGGCAACTATTGTAAGTACTTTCGTTCAAATTGAAGCTACCTTTTTAAAGCTAGAGAGATATTAAAGTTTAAATTTTCATTTCTAACCCTTTTCTTGAAGGGGCTTCAGCGCGTGATGTCACAATGGCACCCGTGCACCAATGAGAGATCAGCTCGCGATGGACAATGCTTGTGTGAGATGGTTGCAACATTGTTGCGAAAAGCAACTGCCAGTTTTTTAAAGTTGTGCGAGTCACTTAACATACACAGATCAGCATGGGGCCCCTATTCCCTCCCTCCCCCCCCTTCCCCCTCAACCCCTTCCTCCCCACTCCTTCCCACCTCCACCCCCCCTCCCTCCCCCCCTTCCCCCCTCCCCTCCCCCCTCCCCCTCCACCCTCCACACCTCCCTCCCTCCCCCTTCCCTCCCTCCCCTCCTCCAGGTTACAATGGAAACCCTACGAGGATGGGCCCAACGGAGAAAGAGGGGTACTGGGAAAAGGGGAGGTCCCCCTCCCTCCCCTTCCCCTCCCCTCCCCCCCTACCCCTCTCCCTCCCCCTCACCCCCCTTCCCCCCTCCCCCCTCCCTCCCCCTCTCCCTCCCCCTCCCCCCCCTTCCCCCCTCCCCTCCCCCCTCCCTCCCCCTCCCCTCCCTCCACACCTCCCTCCTCCCTCCCCCTTCCCTCCCTCCCCTCCTCCCGGTTACAATGGAAACCCTACGAGGACGGGCCCAACGGGGAAAGAGGGGTACTGGGAAAAGGGGAGGTCCCCCTCCCTCCCCCCTTCCCCATCCCATCCCCCCTCCGTCCCCTCTCCCGCCCCCTTCCCCCCCTCCCCTTCCCCCCTCCCTCCCCTCCTCCCTCCACACCTCCCTCCTCCCTCCCTCCCCTTCCCTCCCTCCCTCCCCTTCCCTCCCTCCCATCCTCCCAATGCTTGTGTGAGATGGTTGCAACATTGTTTCGAAAAGCAACTGACAGAAGCACTAAGTAGCCGCGAATGTTTCAAAACCAGCACTTAACCGCGAATGTTTTTTTAAAAAGCACTTAACCGCGAATGTTTCAAAACAAGCAATTAAAAAGCACTTATTTTTTTTTAAGTATTTTTTTTTATTCCAAGAGAATGGGGGGGGGTCTGAGAATGGGGACTGGGGAGGGGGACAACAGGGGTCGTTGCGGTGGGGGCTTGGTGGTGGGGGAAAGAGGGGTACTGGGAAAAGGGGAGGTCCCACTTCCCCCTCAACCTCTTCCTCCCCCTCCTTCCCACGTCCATCCCCACTCTCTCCCCCCTCAATCCCAACCTCCATCACCACTCAGCCCCTAACTCCCCCCCTCCCTCCTTCCCTCCATCCCACCCTCCCCCAATCCCTCCCCCCTCCCTCCACCCTTCCATCCCTCTCCCCCTCCCCCCTCCTTCCACCCTCCCTCCCCCCCTCCCGGTTACAATGGAAACCCTACGGGGACGGGCCCAACGGGGAAAGAGGGGTACTGGGAAAAGAGGAGATCCCCCTCCCTCCCCTCCCCCCTACCCCTTCCCCCCTCCCCTTCCCCCCTCCCCTTCCCCCCTCCCCTCCCCCCCTCCCTCCCCCTCCCCTCCTCCCTCCACACCTCCCTCCCTCCCCCCCTCCCGGTTACAATGGAAACCCTATGAGGACGGGCCCAACGGGGAAAGAGGGGTACTGGGAAAAGGGGAGGTCCCCCTTCCCCCCTCAACCCCTTCATCCCCCCTCCTTCCCACCTCCATCCCCACTCCCTCCCCTCCTCCTCCCTCCCCAACTCCCTCCCCCCTCCCCCCTAACTCCCCCCTCCCTCCATCCCTCCCTCCCCAATCCCTCCCCCCCTCCCTCCACCCTTCCATCCCTCTCCCCCTTCCTTGAAACCCTACGAGGACGGGCCAACGGGGAAAGAGGAGTACTGGGAAAAGGGGAGGTCCCCCTCCCTCCCCCCTCCCCTTCCCCCTCTCCCTCCCCCTCCCCCCTACCCCCCTCCCTCCCCTCCCCCCTCCCTCCCCTCCCCTCCTCCTTCCACACCTCCCTCCTCCCTCCCTCCCCCTTCCCGCCCTCCCCTCCTCCCGGTTACAATGGAAACCCTACGAGGACGGGCCCAACGGGGAAAGAGGGGTACTGGGAAAAGGGGAGGTCCCCCTCCCTCCCTCCCCCCTACCCACCTCCCTCCCCTCTCCCTCCCCCCCTTCCCTCCTCCCTTCCCCCCTCCCCTCCCCCCTCCCATCCCCCCTCTCCCCCCTCCCTCCCCCTACCCCCCTCCCTCCCCTCCTCCCTCCCCTCCTCCCTCCCCCTTCCCTCCCCCAACCCCTCCCCCTTTCCTCCCCTCCCGGTTACAATGGAAACCCTACGAGGACGGGCCCAACGGGCCCACTCGGTCTAGTCTATATAATACTAAAACTCTGCGGTCCAACATTCCGTATGTATATACGGAAGATTCCGTATGTATATACGGAAGATTCCGAAGATTTCTGTCCATAACTTACAAACCCTGCTCCTCCCAGACGGTACACCAAAGCGCTACGATTTTTGTACCGCCGTATTCACCATTGACATGGGCAACTGTTGTAAGTACTTTCGTTCAAATTGAAGCTACCTTTTTAAAGCTAGAGAGATATTAAAGTTTAAATTTTCATTTCTAACACTTTTCTTGAAGGGTCCAAACCCTACTCCTCCCAGACGGTACACCAAAGCGCTACGATTTTTGTACCGCCGTATTCACCATTAACATGGGCAACTATTGTAAGTACTTTCGTTCAAATTGAAGCTACCTTTTTAAAGCTAGAGAGATATTAAAGTATAAATTTTCATTTCTAACCCTTTTCTTGAAGGGGCTTCAGTGCGTGATGTCACAATGGCACCCGTGCACCAATGAGAGATCAGCTCGGTTTTAAATTTACATCTTCAGCTTGTGACGTCACAATGCTTGTGTGAGATTGTTGCAACATTGTTGCGAAAAGCAACTGCCAGTTTTTTAAAGTTGTGCGAGTCACTTAACATACACAGATCAGCATGGGGCCCCTATTCCCTCCCTCCCCCCCCTTCCCCCCTCAACCCCTTCCTCCCCACTCCTTCCCACCTCCATCCCCACTCCCTCCCCCCCTCCTCCCCAACTCCCTCCCCACCTCCCTCACCCCTCCTCCCCTAACTCCCCCCCCTCCCTCCTTCCCTCCATCCTCCCCCCCTCCCTCCACCCTTCCATCCCTCTCCCCCTCCCCCCTCCTTCCACCCTCCCTCCCCCCTTCTGGTTACAAAGGAAACCCTACGGGGACGGGCCCAACGGGGAAAGAGGGGTACTGGGAAAAGGGGAGGTCCCCCTCCCTCCCCTTCCCCCCTCCCCTCCCCCCTCCCCCTCCCCCCTAACCCTCTCCCTCCCCCTCCCCTCCTCCCTCCACACCTCCTCCTCCCTCCCTCCCCTCCTCCCGGTTACAATGGAAACCCTACGAGGACGGGCCCAACGGGGAAAGAGGGGTACTGGGAAAAGGGGAGGTCCCCCTCCCTCCCCCCTTCCCCCATCCCATCCCCCCTCCCTCCCCTCTCCCTCCCCCCGTTCCCCCTCCCCTTCCCCCCTCCCTCCACACCTCTCTCCTCCCTCCCTCCCCTTCCCTCCCTCCCATCCTCCCAATGCTTGTTTGAGATGGGTGCTACATTGTTTCGAAAAGCACCACTAACAGATCGCAGTGAGAAGCACTATGTGACCGTGAATGTTTCAAAACAAGCACTTAAAAAGCACTTATCTTTTTTTAAAGTATTTTTTTTTATTGCAAGTCACTTAACATACACAGATCAGCATTGGGCCCCTATGCTCGTGGGCCACCGGGGCAAGTGTTTCGAAAAAAGCACTGAGAGTGTGTCTGGGGGAGAGAGAGAATGGGGGGGGGGGGTCTGAGAATGGGGACTGGGGAGGGGGACAACAGGGGTCGTTGCGGAGGGGGCTTGGTGGTGGGGGAAAGAGGGGTACTGGGAAAAGGGGAGGTCCCACTTCCCCCCTCAACCCCTTCCTCCCCCCTCCTTCCCACCTCCATCCCCACTCCCTCCCCCCTCCCTCCCCCCTCAATCCCAACCTCCTTCACCACTCAGCCCCTAACTCCCCCCTCCCTCCTTCCCTCCATCCCACCCTCCCCCACTCCCTCCCCCCTCCCTCCACCATTCCATCCCTCTCCCCCTCCCCCCTCCTTCCACCCTCCCTCCCCTCCTCCCGGTTACAATGGAAACCCTACGAGGACGGGCCCAATGGGGAAAGAGGGGTACTGGGAAAATGGGAGGTTCCCCTCCCTCCCCCCTCACTCCCCCCTCCCTCCCTTCTCCCTCCCTCCCCCCCTCCCTCCCCCTCCCCTTCCCCCCTCCCTCCCCTTCCCCCCTCCCTCCCCCTCCCCCCTACCCCCTTCCCTCCCCTCTCCCTCCCCCCCTTCCCCCCTCCCCTCCCCCCTCCCTCCCCCTCCCCTCCCCCCTCCACACCTCCCTACTCCCTCCCTCGAAAAGCAACTGACAGAAGCACTAAGTAGCCGCGAATGTTTCAAAACCAGCACTTAAACGCGAATGTATTTTAAAAAAGCACTTAACCGCGAATGTTTCAAAACAAGCAATTAAAAAGCACTTTTTTTTTTAAAGTATTTTTTTTTATTCCAAGAGAATGGGGGGGGTCTGAGAATGGGGACTGGGGAGGGGGACAACAGGGGTCGTTGCGGTGGGGGCTTGGTGGTGGGAGAAAGAGGGGTACTGGGAAAAGGGGAGGTCCCACTTCCCCCTCAACCTCTTCCTCCCCCCTCCTTCCCACCTCCATCCCCACTCTCTCCCCCCTCAATCCCAACCTCCATCACCACTCAGCCCCTAACTCACCCCTCCCTCCTTCCCTCCATCCGACCCTCCCCCACTCCCTCCCCCCCTCCCTCCACCCTTCCACCCCTCTCCCCCTCCTTCCACCCTCCCTCCCCCCCTCCCGGTTACAATGGAAACCCTACGGGGATGGGCCCAACGGGGAAAGAGGGGTACTGGGAAAAGGGGAGTTCCCCTCCCTCCCCTCCCCCCTACCCCTCTTCCCCCCTCCCCCTCCCCTCCCCCCCTCCCTCCCCCTCCCCTCCTCCCTCCACACCTCCCTCCACACCTCCCTCCTCCCTCCCTCCCCCCCTCCCGGTTACAATTGAAACCCTACGAGGACGGGCCCAACGGGGAAAGAGGAGTACTGGGAAAAGGGGAGGTCCCCCTCCCTCCCCCCTTCCCCCTCCCCTCCCCCATCCCCTCTCCCTCCCCCTCCCTCCCCCTCCCCCCTACCCCCCTCCCTCCCCTCCCCCCTCCCTCCCCTCCCCTCCTCCCTCCACACCTCCCTCCTCCCTCCCTCCCCCTTCCCGCCCTCCCCTCCTCCCGGTTACAATGGAAACCCTACGAGGACGGGCCCAACGGGGAAAGAGGGGTACTGGGAAAAGGGGAGGTCCCCCTCCCTCCCTCCCCCCTACCCACCTCCCTCCCCTCTCCCTCCCCCCCTTCCCTCCTCCCTTCCCCCCTCCCCTCCCCCCTCCCATCCCCCCCTCTCCCCCCTCCCTCCCCCCTACCCCCCTCCCTCCCCTCTCCCTCCCCCCCTCCCCTCCCCCCCTCCCTCCCCTCCTCCCTCCCCCTTCCCTCCCCCAACCCTCCCCCTTTCCTCCCCTCCCGGTTACAATGGAAACCCTACGAGGACGGGCCCAACGGGCCCACTCGGTCTAGTATAATACTAAAACTCTGCGGTCCAACATTCCGTATGTATATACGGAAGATTCCGTATGTATATACGGAAGATTCCGAAGATTTCTGTCCATAACTTACAAACCCTACTCCTCCCTGAAGTTACACCAAAGCGCTACGATTTTTGTACCGCCATATTCACCATTAACATGGGCAACTATTGTAAGTACTTTCGTTCAAATTGAAGCTACCTTTTTAAAGCTAGAGAGATATTAAAGTTAAAATCTCTCATTTCTAACCCTTTTCTTGAAAGGGCTTCAGCGCGTGATGTCACAATGGCACCCGTGCACCAATGGGAGATCAGCTCGCGATGGACAAGCGGCTGCTATTGGGTGTTTACTACTTTAAATTTACATGATTTTTTTTCTGACCTTTTTTTTCAAGGTCTTCAGCTTGTGACGTCACAATGCTTGTGTGAGATGTTGCAACATTGTTGCGAAAAGCAACTGCCAGTTTTTTAAAGTTGTGCGAGTCACTTAACATACACAGATCAGCATGGGGCCCCTATTCCCTCCCTCCCCCCCCTTCCCCCCTCAACCCCTTCCTCCCCACTCCTTCCCACCTCCACCCCCCCTCCCTCCCCCCCTTCCCCCCTCCCCTCCCCCCTCCCTCCCCCTCCCCCTCCACCCTCCACACCTCCCTCCCTCCCCCTTCCCTCCCTCCCCTCCTCCCGGTTACAATGGAAACCCTACGAGGATGGGCCCAACGGAGAAAGAGGGGTACTGGGAAAAGGGGAGGTCCCCCTCCCTCCCCTTCCCCTCCCCTCCCCCCCTACCCCTCTCCCTCCCCCCTTCCCCTCCCCTACCCCTCTCCCTCCCCCCTTCCCCTCCCCTCCCCCCCTACCCCTCTCCCTCCCCCCTCACCCCCCTTCCCCCCTCCCTCCCCCCTCCCTCCCCCTCTCCCTCCCCCTCACCCCCTTCCCCCTCCCCTCCCCCTCCCTCCCCCTCCCCTCCCTCCACACCTCCCTCCTCCCTCCCTCCCCCTTCCCTCCCTCCCCTCCTCCCGGTTACAATGGAAACCCTACGAGGACGGGCCCAACGGGGAAAGAGGGGTACTGGGAAAAGGGGAGGTCCCCCTCCCTCCCCCCTTCCCCATCCCATCCCCCCTCCGTCCCCTCTCCCGCCCCCTTCCCCCCCTCCCCTTCCCCCCTCCCTCCCCTCCTCCCTCCACACCTCCCTCCTCCCTCCCTCCCCTTCCCTCCCATCCTCCCAATGCTTGTGTGAGATGGTTGCAACATTGTTTCGAAAAGCAACTGACAGAAGCACTAAGTAGCCGCGAATGTTTCAAAACCAGCACTTAACCGCGAATGTTTTTTTAAAGAGCACTTAACCGCGAATGTTTCAAAACAAGCAATTAAAAAGCACTTATTTTTTTTTAAGTATTTTTTTTTATTCCAAGAGAATGGGGGGGGGTCTGAGAATGGGGACTGGGGAGGGGGACAACAGGGGTCGTTGCGGTGGGGGCTTGGTGGTGGGGGAAAGAGGGGTACTGGGAAAAGGGGAGGTCCCACTTCCCCCTCAACCTCTTCCTCCCCCCTCCTTCCCACCTCCATCCCCACTCTCTCCCCCCTCAATCCCAACCTCCATCACCACTCAGCCCCTAACTCCCCCCTCCCTCCTTCCCTCCATCCCACCCTCCCCCAATCCCTCCCTCCACCCTTCCATCCCTCTCCCCCTCCCCCCTCCTTCCACCCTCCCTCCCCCCCTCCCGGTTACAATGGAAACCCTACGGGGACGGGCCCAACGGGGAAAGAGGGGTACAGGGAAAAGAGGAGATCCCCCTCCCTCCCCCTCCCCCCTACCCCCTTCCCCCCTCCCCTTCCCCCCTCCCCTCCCCCCCTCCCTCCCCCTCCCCTCCTCCCTCCATACCTCCCTCCTCCCTCCCTCCCCCCCTCCCGGTTACAATGGAAACCCTATGAGGACGGGCCCAACGGGGAAAGAGGGGTACTGGGAAAAGGGGAGATCCCCCTCCCTCCCCTCCCCCCTACCCCCTTCCCCCCTCCCCTTCCCCCCTCCCCTCCCCCCCTCCCTCCCCCTCCCCTCCTCCCTCCACACCTCCCTCCTCCCTCCCTCCCCCCCTCCCGGTTACAATGGAAACCCTATGAGGACGGGCCCAACGGGGAAAGAGGGGTACTGGGAAAAGGGGAGGTCCCCCTTCCCCCCTCAACCCCTTCATCCCCCCTCCTTCCCACCTCCATCCCCACTCCCTCCCCCCCTCCTCCCCCTCCCTCCCCAACTCCCTCCCCCCTCCCCCCTAACTCCCCCCTCCCTCCTTCCCTCCATCCCTCCCTCCCCAATCCCTCCCCCCCCTCCCTCCACCCTTCCATCCCTCTCCCCCCTCCTTGAAACCCTACGAGGACGGGCCCAACGGGGAAAGAGGAGTACTGGGAAAAGGGGAGGTCCCCCTCCCTCCCCCCTTCCCCCTCCCCCCTCTCCCTCCCCCCTACCCCCCTCCCTACCCTCCCCCCTCCCTCCCCTCCCCTCCTCCTTCCACACCTCCCTCCTCCCTCCCTCCCCCTTCCCGCCCTCCCCTCCTCCCGGTTACAATGGAAACCCTACGAGGACGGGCCCAACGGGGAAAGAGGGGTACTGGGAAAAGGGGAGGTCCCCCTCCCTCCCTCCCCCCTACCCACCTCCCTCCCCTCTCCCTCCCCCCTTCCCTCCTCCCTTCCCTCCCCTCCCCCCTCCCATCCCCCCCTCTCCCCCCTCCCTCCCCCTAACCCCCTCCCTCCCCCTCTCCCTCCCCCCTCCCCCCCTCCCTCCACCCTTCCATCCCTCTCCCCCTCCCCCCTCCTTCCACCCTCCCTCCCCCCCTTCTGGTTACAAAGGAAACCCTACGGGGACGGGCCCAACGGGGAAAGAGGGGTACTGGGAAAAGGGGAGGTCCCCCTCCCTCCCCTTCCCCCCTCCCCTCCCCCCTCCCCCTCCCCCCTAACCCTCTCCCTCCCCCTCCCCTCCCCCCCTCCCCTCCTCCCTCCACACCTCCTCCTCCCTCCCTCCCCTCCTCCCGGTTACAATGGAAACCCTACGAGGACGGGCCCAACGGGGAAAGAGGGGTACTGGGAAAAGGGGAGGTCCCCCTCCCTCCCCCCTTCCCCCATCCCATCCCCCCTCCCTCCCCTCTCCCTCCCCCCCGTTCCCCCTCCCCTTCCCCCCTCCCTCCACACCTCTCTCCTCCCTCCCTCCCCTTCCCTCCCTCCCATCCTCCCAATGCTTGTTTGAGATGGGTGCTACATTGTTTCGAAAAGCACCACTAACAGATCGCAGTGAGAAGCACTATGTGACCGTGAATGTTTCAAAACAAGCACTTAAAAAGCACTTATCTTTTTTTAAAGTATTTTTTTTTATTGCAAGTCACTTAACATACACAGATCAGCATTGGGCCCCTATGCTCGTGGGCCACCGGGGCAAGTGTTTCGAAAAAAGCACTGAGAGTGTGTCTGGGGGAGAGAGAGAATGGGGGGGGGGGGTCTGAGAATGGGGACTGGGGAGGGGGACAACAGGGGTCGTTGCGGAGGGGGCTTGGTGGTGGGGGAAAGAGGGGTACTGGGAAAAGGGGAGGTCCCACTTCCCCCCTCAACCCCTTCCTCCCCCCTCCTTCCCACCTCCATCCCCACTCCCTCCCCCCTCCCTCCCCCCTCAATCCCAACCTCCTTCACCACTCAGCCCCTAACTCCCCCCCTCCCTCCTTCCCTCCATCCCACCCTCCCCCACTCCCTCCCCCCTCCCTCCACCATTCCATCCCTCTCCCCCTCCCCCCTCCTTCCACCCTCCCTCCCCTCCTCCCGGTTACAATGGAAACCCTACGAGGACGGGCCCAATGGGGAAAGAGGGGTACTGGGAAAATGGGAGGTTCCCCTCCCTCCCCCCTCCCTCCCTTCTCCCTCCCCCCCTCCCTCCCCCTCCCCTTCCCCCCTCCCTCCCCTTCCCCCCTCCCCACTCCCTCCCCCTCCCCCCTACCCCCTTCCCTCCCCTCTCCCTCCCCCCCTTCCCCCCTCCCCTCCCCCCTCCCTCCCCCTCCCCTCCCCCCTCCACACCTCCCTACTCCCTCCCTCGAAAAGCAACTGACAGAAGCACTAAGTAGCCGCGAATGTTTCAAAACCAGCACTTAACCGCGAATGTTTTTTTAAAAAGCACTTAACCGCGAATGTTTCTAAACAAGCAATTAAAAAGCACTTTTTTTTTTAAAGTATTTTTTTTTATTCCAAGAGAATGGGGGGGGTCTGAGAATGGGGACTGGGGAGGGGGACAACAGGGGTCGTTGCGGTGGGGGCTTGGTGGTGGGAGAAAGAGGGGTACTGGGAAAAGGGGAGGTCCCACTTCCCCCTCAACCTCTTCCTCCCCCCTCCTTCGCACCTCCATCCCCACTCTCTCCCCCCTCTATCCCAACCTCCATCACCACTCAGCCCCTAACTCACCCCTCCCTCCTTCCCTCCATCCGACCCTCCCCCAATCCCTCCCCCCCTCCCTTCACCCTTCCACCCCTCTCCCCCTCCTTCCACCCTCCCTCCCCCCCTCCCGGTTACAATGGAAACCCTACGGGGACGGGCCCAACGGGGAAAGAGGGGTACTGGGAAAAGGGGAGTTCCCCTCCCTCCCCTCCTCCCTCCCCTCCCCCCTACCCCTCTTCCCCCCTCCCCCTCCCCTCCCCCCCTCCCTCCCCCTCCCCTCCTCCCTCCACACCTCCCTCCACACCTCCCTCCTCCCTCCCTCCCCCCCTCCCGGTTACAATGGAAACCCTACGAGGACGGGCCCAACGGGGAAAGAGGAGTACTGGGAAAAGGGGAGGTCCCCCTCCCTCCCCCCTTCCCCCATCCCTCCCCCATCCCCTCTCCCTCCCCCTCCCTCCCCCTCCCCCCTACCCCCCTCCCTCCCCTCCCCCCTCCCTCCCCTCCCCTCCTCCCTCCACACCTCCCTCCTCCCTCCCTCCCCCTTCCCGCCCTCCCCTCCTCCCGGTTACAATGGAAACCCTACGAGGACGGGCCCAACGGGGAAAGAGGGGTACTGGGAAAAGGGGAGGTCCCCCTCCCTCCCTCCCCCCTACCCACCTCCCTCCCCTCTCCCTCCCCCCCTTCCCTCCTCCCTTCCCCCCTCCCCTCCCCCCTCCCATCCCCCCCTCTCCCCCCTCCCTCCCCCCTACCCCCCTCCCTCCCCCCTACCCCCCTCCCTCCCATCTCCCTCCCCCTCCCCTCCCCCCCTCCCTCCCCTCCTCCCTCCCCCTTCCCTCCCCCAACCCTCCCCCTTTCCTCCCCTCCCGGTTACAATGGAAACCCTACGAGGACGGGCCCAACGGGCCCACTCGGTCTAGTATACTACTAAAACTCTGCGGTCCAACATTCCGTATGTATATACGGAAGATTCCGTGTGTATATACGGGAGATTCCGAAGATTTCTGTCCATAACTTACAAACCCTACTCCTCCCTGAAGGTACACCAAAGCGCTACGATTTTTGTACCGCCGTATTCACCATTAACATGGGCAACTATTGTAAGTACTTTCGTTCAAATTGAAGCTACCTTTTTAAAGCTAGAGAGATATTAAAGTTAAAATTTCTCATTTCTAACCCTTTTCTTGAAGGGGCTTCAGCGCGTGATGTCACAATGGCACCCGTGCACCAATGAGAGATCAGCTCGCGATGGACAAGCGGCTGCTATTGGGTGTTTACTACTTTAAATTTACATGATTTTTTTTCTGACCTTTTTTTTCAAGGTCTTCAGCTTGTGACGTCACAATGCTTGTGTGAGATGTTGCAACATTGTTGCGAAAAGCAACTGCCAGTTTTTTAAAGTTGTGCGAGTCACTTAACATACACAGATCAGCATGGGGCCCCTATTCCCTCCCTCCCCCCCCCTTCCCCCCTCAACCCCTTCCTCCCCACTCCTTCCCACCTCCAACCCCCCTCCCTCCCCCCCTTCCCCCCTCCCCTCCCCCCTCCCTCCCCCTCCCCCTCCACCCTCCACACCTCCCTCCCTCCCCCTTCCCTCCCTCCCCTCCTCCCGGTTACAAATGAAACCCTACGAGGATGGGCCCAACGGAGAAAGAGGGGTACTGGGAAAAGGGGAGGTCCCCCTCCCTCCCCTTCCCCCTCCCCTCCCCCCCCTACCCCTCTCCCTCCCCCCTCACCCCCCTTCCCCCCTCCCCCCTCCCTCCCCTCTCCCTCCCCCTCCCCCCCCTTCCCCCCTCCCCTCCCCCCTCCCTCCCCCTCCCCTCACTCCCCTTCCCCCTCCCCTCCCCCCCTACCCCTCTCCCTCCCCCCTCACCCCCCTTCCCCCTCCCCCCCTCCCTCCCCCTCTCCCTCCCCCTCCCCCCCCTTCCCCCCCTCCCCTCCCCCCTCCCTCCCCCTCCCCTCCCTCCACACCTCGCTCCTCCCTCCCTCCTCCCTCCCTCCCCCTCCCCTCCCTCCCTCCCTCCCCCTTCCCTCCCTCCCCTCCTCCCGGTTACAATGGAAACCCTACGAGGACGGGCCCAACGGGGAAAGAGGGGTACTGGGAAAAGGGGAGGTCCCCCTCCCTCCCCCCTTCCCCATCCCATCCCCCCTCCGTCCCCTCTCCCGCCCCCTTCCCCCCCTCCCCTTCCCCCCTCCCTCCCCTCCTCCCTCCACACCTCCCTCCTCCCTCCCTCCCTCCCCTTCCCTCCCTCCCATCCTCCCAATGCTTGTGTGAGATGGTTGCAACATTGTTTCGAAAAGCAACTGACAGACGCACTAAGTAGCCGCGAATGTTTCAAAACCAGCACTTAACCGCGAATGTTTTTTTTAAAAGCACTTAACCGCGAATGTTTCAAAACCAGCAATTAAAAAGCACTTCTTTTTTTTAAAGTTTTTTTTTATTCCAAGAGAATGGGGGGGGTCTGAGAATGGGGACTGGGGAGGGGGACAACAGGGGTCGTTGCGGTGGGGGCTTGGTGGTGGGGGAAAGAGGGGTACTGGGAAAAGGGGAGGTCCCACTTCCCCCTCAACCTCTTCCTCCCCCCTCCTTCCCACCTCCATCCCTACTCTCTCCCCCCTCAATCCCAACCTCCATCACCACTCAGCCCCTAACTCCCCCCTCCCTCCTTCCCTCCATCCCACCCTCCCCCAATCCCTCCCCCCTCCCTCCACCCTTCCATCCCTCTCCCCCTCCCCCCTCCTTCCACCCTCCCTCCCCCCCTCCCCCCTCCTTCCACCCTCCCTCCCCCCCTCCCGGTTACAATGGAAACCCTACGGGGACGGGCCCAACGGGGAAAGAGGGGTACTGGGAAAAGAGGAGATCCCCCTCCCTCCCCTCCCCCCTACCCCCTTCCCCCTCCCCTTCCCCCCTCCCCTCCCTCCCCCTCCCCTCCTCCCTCCACACCTCCCTCCTCCCTCCCTCCCCCCCTCCCGGTTACAATGGAAACCCTATGAGGACGGGCCCAACGGGGAAAGAGGGGTACTGGGAAAAGGGGAGGTCCCCCTTCCCCCCTCAACCCCTTCATCTCCCCTCCTTCCCACCTCCATCCCCACTCCCTCCCCCCCCTCCTCCCCTCCCTCCCCAACTCCCTCCCCCCTCCCCCCTAACTCCCCCCTCCCTCCTTCCCTCCATCCCTCCCTCCCCAATCCCTCCCCCCCTCCCTCCACCCTTCCATCCCTCTCCCCCCTCCTTGAAACCCTACGAGGACGGGCCCAACGGGGAAAGAGGAGTACTGGGAAAAGGGGAGGTCCCCCTCCCTCCCCCCTTCCCCCTCCCCTCCCCCTCTCCCTCCCCCCCTTCCCTCCTCCCTTCCCCCCTCCCCTCCCCCCTCCCATCCCCCCCTCTCCCCCCTCCCTCCCCCTAACCCCCTCCCTCCCCCTCTCCCTCCCCCTCCCCTCCCCCTCCCTCCCCTCCTCCCTCCCCCTTCCCTCCCCCAACCCTCCCCCTTTCTTCCCCTCCCGGTTACAATGGAAACCCTACGAGGACGGGCCCAACGGGCCCACTCGGTCTAGTATACTACTAAAACTCTGCGGTCCAACATTCCGTGTGTATGTACGCAAACATTCCGTGTGTATGTACGGAAGATTCCGAAGATTTCTGTCCATAACTTACAAACCCTACTCCTCCCAGACGGTACACCAAAGTGCTACGATTTTTGTACCGCCATATTCACCATTAACATGGGCAACTATTGTAAGTACTTTCGTTCAAATTGAAGCTACCTTTTTAAAGCTAGAGAGATATTAAAGTTAAAATTTCTCATTTCTAACCCTTTTCTTGAAGGGGCTTCAGCGCGTGATGTCACAATGGCACCCGTGCACCAATGAGAGATCAGCTCGGTTTTAAATTTACATAATTTTTTTTCTGACCTTTTTTTTCAAGGTCTTCAGCTTGTGACGTCACAATGCTTGTGTGAGATGGTTTGCAACATTGTTGCGAAAAGCAACTGCCAGTTTTTTAAAGTTGTGCGAGTCACTTAACATACACAGATCAGCATGGGGCCCCTATTCCCTCCCTCCCCCCCCTTCCCCCCTCAACCCCTTCCTCCCCACTCCTTCCCACCTCCATCCCCACTCCCTCCCCCCCTCCTCCCCAACTCCCTCCCCACCTCCCTCACCCCTCCTCCCCTAACTCCCCCCCCTCCCTCCTTCCCTCCATCCCTCCCCCCTCCCTCCACCCTTCCATCCCTCTCCCCCTCCCCCCCCTTCCACCCTCCCTCCCCCCCTTCTGGTTACAAAGGAAACCCTACGGGGACGGGCCCAACGGGGAAAGAGGGGTACTGGGAAAAGGGGAGGTCCCCCTCCCTCCCCTTACCCCCTCCCCATCCCCCTCCCCCCTAACCCTCTCCCTCCCCCTTCCCCCCTCCCCTCCCCCCCTCCCCTCCTCCCTCCACACCTCCCTCCTCCCTCCCTCCCCTCCTCCCGGTTACAATGGAAACCCTACGAGGACGGGCCCAACGGGGAAAGAGGGGTACTGGGAAAAGGGGAGGTCCCCCTCCCTCCCCCCTTCCCCCATCCCATCCCCCCTCCCTCCCCTCTCCCTCCCCCTTCCCCCCGTTCCCCCCCTCCCCTTCCCCCTCCCTCCCCTCCTCCCTCCACACCTCTCTCCTCCCTCCCTCCCCTTCCCTCCCTCCCATCCTCCCAATGCTTGTTTGAGATGGGTGCTACATTGTTTCGAAAAGCACCACTAACAGATCGCAGTGAGAAGCACTAAATGACCGTGGTCGTGAGAAGCACTAAATGACCGCGAATGTAGCAAAAACAGCACTTTAAACCACTTTAAACCACTGATTTCAAGTAGTCTTTTTTATTGCAAGTCACTTAACATACACAGATCAACATGGGGCCTCTATGCTCGTGGGCCACCGGGGCAAGTGTTGCGAAACAGCACTTGGAGTGTGTCTGGGGGAGAGAGAGAATGGGGGGGGGGGTCTGAGAATGGGGACTGGGGAGGGGGACAACAGGGGTCGTTGCGGAGGGGGCTTGGTGGTGGGGGAAAGAGGGGTACAGGGAAAATGGGAGGTCCCCCTTCACCCCTCAACCCCTTCCTTCCCACCTCCATCCCCACTCCCTCCCCCCCTCCTCCCCCTCCCTCCCCAACTCCCTCCCCCTCCCTCCCCACCCACCTCCCTCAAACCTCCCCCCTAACTCCCCCCCTCCCTCCTTCCCTCCATCCCTCCCTCCCCCAATCAATCCACCCTTCCATCCCTCTCCCCCTCCCCCCTCCTTCCATCCTCCCTCCCCCCTCCCGGTTACAATAGAAACCCTACGGGGACGGGCCCAATGGGGAAAGAGGGGTACTGGGAAAAGGGGAGGTCCCCCTCCCTCCCCTCCCCCCTACCCCCTCCCCCCTTCCCCCTCCCCTTCCCCCCTCCCCTCCCCCCCTCCCTCCCCCTCCCCTCCTCCCTCCACACCTCCCTCCACACCTCCCTCCCCCCCTCCCGGTTACAATGGAAACCCTATGAGGACGGGCCCAACGGGGAAAGAGGGGTACTGGGAAAAGGGGAGGTCCCCCTTCCCCCCTCAACCCCTTCATCCCCCCTCCTTCCCACCTCCATTCCCACTCCCTCCCCCCCTCCTCCCCCTCCCTCCCCAACTCCCTCCCCCCTCCCCCCTAACTCCCCCCTCCCTCCATCCCTCCCTCCCCAATCCCTCCCCCCCTCCCTCCACCCTTCCATCCCTCTCCCCCCTCCTTCCACCCTCCCTCCCCCCCTCCCGGTTACAATTGAAACCCTACGAGGACGGGCCCAACGGGGAAAGAGGAGTACTGGGAAAAGGGGAGGTCCCCCTCCCTCCCCCCTTCCCCCATCCCATCCCCCCTCCCTCCCCTCTCCCTCTCCCTCCCCCTTCCCCCCTTCCCCCCTCCCCTTCCCCCCCTCCCCCCTCCCTCCCCTCCCCTCCTCCCTCCACACCTCCCTCCTCCCTCCCTCCCCCTTCCCGCCCTCCCCTCCTCCCGGTTACAATGGAAACCCTACGAGGACGGGCCCAACGGGGAAAGAGGGGTACTGGGAAAAGGGGAGGTCCCCCTCCCTCCCTCCCCCCTACCCACCTCCCTCCCCTCTCCCTCCCCCCCTTCCCTCCTCCCTTCCCCCCTCCCCTCCCCCCTCCCATCCCCCCCTCTCCCCCCTCCCTCCCCCTAACCCCCTCCCTCCCCCTCTCCCTCCCCCCTCCCCTCCCCCTCCCTCCCCTCCTCCCTCCCCCTTCCCTCCCCCAACCCTCCCCCTTTCTTCCCCTCCCGGTTACAATGGAAACCCTACGAGGACGGGCCCAACGGGCCCACTCGGTCTAGTATACTACTAAAACTCTGCGGTCCAACATTCCGTGTGTATGTACGCAAACATTCCGTGTGTATGTACGGAAGATTCCGAAGATTTCTGTCCATAACTTACAAACCCTACTCCTCCCAGACGGTACACCAAAGTGCTACGATTTTTGTACCGCCATATTCACCATTAACATGGGCAACTATTGTAAGTACTTTCGTTCAAATTGAAGCTACCTTTTTAAAGCTAGAGAGATATTAAAGTTAAAATTTCTCATTTCTAACCCTTTTCTTGAAGGGGCTTCAGCGCGTGATGTCACAATGGCACCCGTGCACCAATGAGAGATCAGCTCGGTTTTAAATTTACATAATTTTTTTTCTGACCTTTTTTTTCAAGGTCTTCAGCTTGTGACGTCACAATGCTTGTGTGAGATGGTTTGCAACATTGTTGCGAAAAGCAACTGCCAGTTTTTTAAAGTTGTGCGAGTCACTTAACATACACAGATCAGCATGGGGCCCCTATTCCCTCCCTCCCCCCCCTTCCCCCCTCAACCCCTTCCTCCCCACTCCTTCCCACCTCCATCCCCACTCCCTCCCCCCCTCCTCCCCAACTCCCTCCCCACCTCCCTCACCCCTCCTCCCCTAACTCCCCCCCCTCCCTCCTTCCCTCCATCCCTCCCCCCTCCCTCCACCCTTCCATCCCTCTCCCCCTCCCCCCCCTTCCACCCTCCCTCCCCCCCTTCTGGTTACAAAGGAAACCCTACGGGGACGGGCCCAACGGGGAAAGAGGGGTACTGGGAAAAGGGGAGGTCCCCCTCCCTCCCCTTACCCCCTCCCCATCCCCCTCCCCCCTAACCCTCTCCCTCCCCCTTCCCCCCTCCCCTCCCCCCCTCCCCTCCTCCCTCCACACCTCCCTCCTCCCTCCCTCCCCTCCTCCCGGTTACAATGGAAACCCTACGAGGACGGGCCCAACGGGGAAAGAGGGGTACTGGGAAAAGGGGAGGTCCCCCTCCCTCCCCCCTTCCCCCATCCCATCCCCCCTCCCTCCCCTCTCCCTCCCCCTTCCCCCCGTTCCCCCCTCCCCTTCCCCCTCCCTCCCCTCCTCCCTCCACACCTCTCTCCTCCCTCCCTCCCCTTCCCTCCCTCCCATCCTCCCAATGCTTGTTTGAGATGGGTGCTACATTGTTTCGAAAAGCACCACTAACAGATCGCAGTGAGAAGCACTAAATGACCGTGGTCGTGAGAAGCACTAAATGACCGCGAATGTAGCAAAAACAGCACTTTAAACCACTTTAAACCACTGATTTCAAGTAGTCTTTTTTATTGCAAGTCACTTAACATACACAGATCAACATGGGGCCTCTATGCTCGTGGGCCACCGGGGCAAGTGTTGCGAAACAGCACTTGGAGTGTGTCTGGGGGAGAGAGAGAATGGGGGGGGGGGTCTGAGAATGGGGACTGGGGAGGGGGACAACAGGGGTCGTTGCGGAGGGGGCTTGGTGGTGGGGGAAAGAGGGGTACTGGGAAAATGGGAGGTCCCCCTTCACCCCTCAACCCCTTCCTTCCCACCTCCATCCCCACTCCCTCCCCCCCTCCTCCCCCTCCCTCCCCAACTCCCTCCCCCTCCCTCCCCACCCACCTCCCTCAAACCTCCCCCCTAACTCCCCCCCTCCCTCCTTCCCTCCATCCCTCCCTCCCCCAATCAATCCACCCTTCCATCCCTCTCCCCCTCCCCCCTCCTTCCATCCTCCCTCCCCCCTCCCGGTTACAATAGAAACCCTACGGGGACGGGCCCAATGGGGAAAGAGGGGTACTGGGAAAAGGGGAGGTCCCCCTCCCTCCCCTCCCCCCTACCCCCTCCCCCCTTCCCCCTCCCCTTCCCCCCCTCCCCTCCCCCCCTCCCTCCCCCTCCCCTCCTCCCTCCACACCTCCCTCCACACCTCCCTCCCCCCCTCCCGGTTACAATGGAAACCCTATGAGGACGGGCCCAACGGGGAAAGAGGGGTACTGGGAAAAGGGGAGGTCCCCCTTCCCCCCTCAACCCCTTCATCCCCCCTCCTTCCCACCTCCATTCCCACTCCCTCCCCCCCTCCTCCCCCTCCCTCCCCAACTCCCTCCCCCCTCCCCCCTAACTCCCCCCTCCCTCCATCCCTCCCTCCCCAATCCCTCCCCCCCTCCCTCCACCCTTCCATCCCTCTCCCCCCTCCTTCCACCCTCCCTCCCCCCCTCCCGGTTACAATTGAAACCCTACGAGGACGGGCCCAACGGGGAAAGAGGAGTACTGGGAAAAGGGGAGGTCCCCCTCCCTCCCCCCTTCCCCCATCCCATCCCCCCTCCCTCCCCTCTCCCTCTCCCTCCCCCTTCCCCCCTTCCCCCCTCCCCTTCCCCCCCTCCCCCCCTCCCTCCCCTCCCCTCCTCCCTCCACACCTCCCTCCTCCCTCCCTCCCCCTTCCCGCCCTCCCCTCCTCCCGGTTACAATGGAAACCCTACGAGGACGGGCCCAACGGGGAAAGAGGGGTACTGGGAAAAGGGGAGGTCCCCCTCCCTCCCTCCCCCCTACCCACCTCCCTCCCCTCTCCCTCCCCCCCTTCCCTCCTCCCTTCCCCCCTCCCCTCCCCCCTCCCATCCCCCCCTCTCCCCCCTCCCTCCCCCTAACCCCCTCCCTCCCCCTCTCCCTCCCCCCTCCCCTCCCCCTCCCTCCCCTCCTCCCTCCCCCTTCCCTCCCCCAACCCTCCCCCTTTCTTCCCCTCCCGGTTACAATGGAAACCCTACGAGGACGGGCCCAACGGGCCCACTCGGTCTAGTATACTACTAAAACTCTGCGGTCCAACATTCCGTGTGTATGTACGCAAACATTCCGTGTGTATGTACGGAAGATTCCGAAGATTTCTGTCCATAACTTACAAACCCTACTCCTCCCAGACGGTACACCAAAGTGCTACGATTTTTGTACCGCCATATTCACCATTAACATGGGCAACTATTGTAAGTACTTTCGTTCAAATTGAAGCTACCTTTTTAAAGCTAGAGAGATATTAAAGTTAAAATTTCTCATTTCTAACCCTTTTCTTGAAGGGGCTTCAGCGCGTGATGTCACAATGGCACCCGTGCACCAATGAGAGATCAGCTCGGTTTTAAATTTACATAATTTTTTTTCTGACCTTTTTTTTCAAGGTCTTCAGCTTGTGACGTCACAATGCTTGTGTGAGATGGTTTGCAACATTGTTGCGAAAAGCAACTGCCAGTTTTTTAAAGTTGTGCGAGTCACTTAACATACACAGATCAGCATGGGGCCCCTATTCCCTCCCTCCCCCCCCTTCCCCCCTCAACCCCTTCCTCCCCACTCCTTCCCACCTCCATCCCCACTCCCTCCCCCCCTCCTCCCCAACTCCCTCCCCACCTCCCTCACCCCTCCTCCCCTAACTCCCCCCCCTCCCTCCTTCCCTCCATCCCTCCCCCCTCCCTCCACCCTTCCATCCCTCTCCCCCTCCCCCCCCTTCCACCCTCCCTCCCCCCCTTCTGGTTACAAAGGAAACCCTACGGGGACGGGCCCAACGGGGAAAGAGGGGTACTGGGAAAAGGGGAGGTCCCCCTCCCTCCCCTTACCCCCTCCCCATCCCCCTCCCCCCTAACCCTCTCCCTCCCCCTTCCCCCCTCCCCTCCCCCCCTCCCCTCCTCCCTCCACACCTCCCTCCTCCCTCCCTCCCCTCCTCCCGGTTACAATGGAAACCCTACGAGGACGGGCCCAACGGGGAAAGAGGGGTACTGGGAAAAGGGGAGGTCCCCCTCCCTCCCCCCTTCCCCCATCCCATCCCCCCTCCCTCCCCTCTCCCTCCCCCTTCCCCCCGTTCCCCCCTCCCCTTCCCCCTCCCTCCCCTCCTCCCTCCACACCTCTCTCCTCCCTCCCTCCCCTTCCCTCCCTCCCATCCTCCCAATGCTTGTTTGAGATGGGTGCTACATTGTTTCGAAAAGCACCACTAACAGATCGCAGTGAGAAGCACTAAATGACCGTGGTCGTGAGAAGCACTAAATGACCGCGAATGTAGCAAAAACAGCACTTTAAACCACTTTAAACCACTGATTTCAAGTAGTCTTTTTTATTGCAAGTCACTTAACATACACAGATCAACATGGGGCCTCTATGCTCGTGGGCCACCGGGGCAAGTGTTGCGAAACAGCACTTGGAGTGTGTCTGGGGGAGAGAGAGAATGGGGGGGGGGGTCTGAGAATGGGGACTGGGGAGGGGGACAACAGGGGTCGTTGCGGAGGGGGCTTGGTGGTGGGGGAAAGAGGGGTACTGGGAAAATGGGAGGTCCCCCTTCACCCCTCAACCCCTTCCTTCCCACCTCCATCCCCACTCCCTCCCCCCCTCCTCCCCCTCCCTCCCCAACTCCCTCCCCCTCCCTCCCCACCTCCCTCAAACCTCCCCCCTAACTCCCCCCCTCCCTCCTTCCCTCCATCCCTCCCTCCCCCAATCAATCCACCCTTCCATCCCTCTCCCCCTCCCCCCTCCTTCCATCCTCCCTCCCCCCTCCCGGTTACAATAGAAACCCTACGGGGACGGGCCCAATGGGGAAAGAGGGGTACTGGGAAAAGGGGAGGTCCCCCTCCCTCCCCTCCCCCCTACCCCCTCCCCCCTTCCCCCTCCCCTTCCCCCCTCCCCTCCCCCCCTCCCTCCCCCTCCCCTCCTCCCTCCACACCTCCCTCCACACCTCCCTCCCCCCCTCCCGGTTACAATGGAAACCCTATGAGGACGGGCCCAACGGGGAAAGAGGGGTACTGGGAAAAGGGGAGGTCCCCCTTCCCCCCTCAACCCCTTCATCCCCCCTCCTTCCCACCTCCATTCCCACTCCCTCCCCCCCTCCTCCCCCTCCCTCCCCAACTCCCTCCCCCCTCCCCCCTAACTCCCCCCTCCCTCCATCCCTCCCTCCCCAATCCCTCCCCCCCTCCCTCCACCCTTCCATCCCTCTCCCCCCCTCCTTCCACCCTCCCTCCCCCCCTCCCGGTTACAATTGAAACCCTACGAGGACGGGCCCAACGGGGAAAGAGGAGTACTGGGAAAAGGGGAGGTCCCCCTCCCTCCCCCCTTCCCCCATCCCATCCCCCCTCCCTCCCCTCTCCCTCTCCCTCCCCCTTCCCCCCTTCCCCCCCTCCCCTTCCCCCCCTCCCCCCTCCCTCCCCTCCCCTCCTCCCTCCACACCTCCCTCCTCCCTCCCTCCCCCTTCCCGCCCTCCCCTCCTCCCGGTTACAATGGAAACCCTACGAGGACGGGCCCAACGGGGAAAGAGGGGTACTGGGAAAAGGGGAGGTCCCCCTCCCTCCCTCCCCCCTACCCACCTCCCTCCCCTCTCCCTCCCCCCCTTCCCTCCTCCCTTCCCCCCTCCCCTCCCCCCTCCCATCCCCCCCTCTCCCCCCTCCCTCCCCCTAACCCCCTCCCTCCCCCTCTCCCTCCCCCCTCCCCTCCCCCTCCCTCCCCTCCTCCCTCCCCCTTCCCTCCCCCAACCCTCCCCCTTTCTTCCCCTCCCGGTTACAATGGAAACCCTACGAGGACGGGCCCAACGGGCCCACTCGGTCTAGTATACTACTAAAAACTCTGCGGTCCAACATTCCGTGTGTATGTACGCAAACATTCCGTGTGTATGTACGGAAGATTCCGAAGATTTCTGTCCATAACTTACAAACCCTACTCCTCCCAGACGGTACACCAAAGTGCTACGATTTTTGTACCGCCATATTCACCATTAACATGGGCAACTATTGTAAGTACTTTCGTTCAAATTGAAGCTACCTTTTTAAAGCTAGAGAGATATTAAAGTTAAAATTTCTCATTTCTAACCCTTTTCTTGAAGGGGCTTCAGCGCGTGATGTCACAATGGCACCCGTGCACCAATGAGAGATCAGCTCGGTTTTAAATTTACATAATTTTTTTTCTGACCTTTTTTTTCAAGGTCTTCAGCTTGTGACGTCACAATGCTTGTGTGAGATGGTTTGCAACATTGTTGCGAAAAGCAACTGCCAGTTTTTTAAAGTTGTGCGAGTCACTTAACATACACAGATCAGCATGGGGCCCCTATTCCCTCCCTCCCCCCCCTTCCCCCCTCAACCCCTTCCTCCCCACTCCTTCCCACCTCCATCCCCACTCCCTCCCCCCCTCCTCCCCAACTCCCTCCCCACCTCCCTCACCCCTCCTCCCCTAACTCCCCCCCCTCCCTCCTTCCCTCCATCCCTCCCCCCCTCCCTCCACCCTTCCATCCCTCTCCCCCTCCCCCCCCTTCCACCCTCCCTCCCCCCCTTCTGGTTACAAAGGAAACCCTACGGGGACGGGCCCAACGGGGAAAGAGGGGTACTGGGAAAAGGGGAGGTCCCCCTCCCTCCCCTTACCCCCTCCCCATCCCCCTCCCCCCTAACCCTCTCCCTCCCCCTTCCCCCCTCCCCTCCCCCCCCTCCCCTCCTCCCTCCACACCTCCCTCCTCCCTCCCTCCCCTCCCTCCCGGTTACAATGGAAACCCTACGAGGACGGGCCCAACGGGGAAAGAGGGGTACTGGGAAAAGGGGAGGTCCCCCTCCCTCCCCCCTTCCCCCATCCCATCCCCCCTCCCTCCCCTCTCCCTCCCCCTTCCCCCCGTTCCCCCCTCCCCTTCCCCCTCCCTCCCCTCCTCCCTCCACACCTCTCTCCTCCCTCCCTCCCCTTCCCTCCCTCCCATCCTCCCAATGCTTGTTTGAGATGGGTGCTACATTGTTTCGAAAAGCACCACTAACAGATCGCAGTGAGAAGCACTAAATGACCGTGGTCGTGAGAAGCACTAAATGACCGCGAATGTAGCAAAAACAGCACTTTAAACCACTTTAAACCACTGATTTCAAGTAGTCTTTTTTATTGCAAGTCACTTAACATACACAGATCAACATGGGGCCTCTATGCTCGTGGGCCACCGGGGCAAGTGTTGCGAAACAGCACTTGGAGTGTGTCTGGGGGAGAGAGAGAATGGGGGGGGGGGTCTGAGAATGGGGACTGGGGAGGGGGACAACAGGGGTCGTTGCGGAGGGGGCTTGGTGGTGGGGGAAAGAGGGGTACTGGGAAAATGGGAGGTCCCCCTTCACCCCTCAACCCCTTCCTTCCCACCTCCATCCCCACTCCCTCCCCCCCTCCTCCCCCTCCCTCCCCAACTCCCTCCCCCTCCTCCCCACCTCCCTCAAACCTCCCCCCTAACTCCCCCCCTCCCTCCTTCCCTCCATCCCTCCCTCCCCCAATCAATCCACCCTTCCATCCCTCTCCCCCTCCCCCCTCCTTCCATCCTCCCTCCCCCCTCCCGGTTACAATAGAAACCCTACGGGGACGGGCCCAATGGGGAAAGAGGGGTACTGGGAAAAGGGGGAGGTCCCCCTCCCTCCCCTCCCCCCTACCCCTCCCCCCTTCCCCCTCCCCTTCCCCCCTCCCCTCCCCCCCTCCCTCCCCCTCCCCTCCTCCCTCCACACCTCCCTCCACACCTCCCTCCCCCCCTCCCGGTTACAATGGAAACCCTATGAGGACGGGCCCAACGGGGAAAGAGGGGTACTGGGAAAAGGGGAGGTCCCCCTTCCCCCCTCAACCCCTTCATCCCCCTCCTTCCCACCTCCATTCCCACTCCCTCCCCCCCTCCTCCCCCTCCCTCCCCAACTCCCTCCCCCCTCCCCCCCTAACTCCCCCCTCCCTCCATCCCTCCCTCCCCAATCCCTCCCCCCCTCCCTCCACCCTTCCATCCCTCTCCCCCCTCCTTCCACCCTCCCTCCCCCCCTCCCGGTTACAATTGAAACCCTACGAGGACGGGCCCAACGGGGAAAGAGGAGTACTGGGAAAAGGGGAGGTCCCCCTCCCTCCCCCCTTCCCCCATCCCATCCCCCCTCCCTCCCCTCTCCCTCTCCCTCCCCCTTCCCCCCTTCCCCCCTCCCCTTCCCCCCCTCCCCCCTCCCTCCCCTCCCCTCCTCCCTCCACACCTCCCTCCTCCCTCCCTCCCCCTTCCCGCCCTCCCCTCCTCCCGGTTACAATGGAAACCCTACGAGGACGGGCCCAACGGGGAAAGAGGGGTACTGGGAAAAGGGGAGGTCCCCCTCCCTCCCTCCCCCCTACCCACCTCCCTCCCCTCTCCCTCCCCCCCTTCCCTCCTCCCTCCCCCCCTCCCCTCCCCCCTCCCATCCCCCCCTCTCCCCCCTCCGTCCCCCCTACCCCCCTCCCTCCCCTCTCCCTCCCCCTCCCCTCCCCCCCTCCCTCCCCTCCTCCCTCCCCCTTCCCTCCCCCAACCCTCCCCCTTTCCTCCCCTCCCGGTTACAATGGAAATCCTACGAGGACGGGCCCAACGGGCCCACTCGGTCTAGTATAATACTAAAACTCTGCGGTCCAACATTCCGTATGTATATACGGAAGATTCCGTATGTATATACGGAAGATTCCGAAGATTTCTGTCCATGACTTACAAACCCTGCTCCTCCCAGACGGTACACCAAAGCGCTACGATTTTTGTACCGCCGTATTCACCATTGACATGGGCAACTATTGTAAGTACTTTCGTTCAAATTGAAGCTACCTTTTTAAAGCTAGAGAGATATTAAAGTTTAAATTTTCATTTCTAACACTTTTCTTGAAGGGGCCAAACCCTACTCCTCCCAGACGGTACACCAAAGCGCTACGATTTTTGTACCGCCGTATTCACCATTAACATGGGCAACTATTGTAAGTACTTTCGTTCAAATTGAAGCTACCTTTTTAAAGCTAGAGAGATATTAAAGTATAAATTTTCATTTCTAACCCTTTTCTTGAAGGGGCTTCAGCGCGTGATGTCACAATGGCACCCGTGCACCAATGAGAGATCAGCTCGGTTTTAAATTTACATCTTCAGCTTGTGACGTCACAATGCTTGTGTGAGATTGTTGCAACATTGTTGCGAAAAGCAACTGCCAGTTTTTTAAAGTTGTGCAAGTCACTTAACATACACAGATCAGCATGGGGCCCCTATTCCCTCCCTCCCCCCTTCCCCCCTCAACCCCTTCCTCCCCACTCCTTCCCACCTCCATCCCCACTCCCTCCCCCCCTCCTCCCCAACTCCCTCCCCACCTCCCTCACCCCTCCTCCCCTAACTCCCCCCCTCCCTCCTTCCCTCCACCCATCCATCCCTCTCCCCCTCCCCCTCCTTCCCACCTCCATCCCCACTCCCATCCCCACTCCCTCCCCCCCTCCCTCCCCCCTCCATCCCAACCTCCATCACCACTCAGCCCCTAACTCCCCCCCTCCCTCCTTCCCTCCATCCCACCCTCCCCCACTACCTCCCCCCTCCCTCCACCATTCCATCCCTCTCCCCCTCCCCCCTCCTTCCACCCTCCCTCCCCCCCTCCCGGTTACAATGGAAACCCTACGGGGACGGGCCCAACGGGGAAAGAGGGGTACTGGGAAAAGTGGAGATCCCCCTCCCTCCCCTCCCCCATACCCGCTCCCCCCTACCCGCTCCCCCCTTCCCTCCCCCCTTCCCCCTCCCCTTCCCCCCTCCCCTCCCCCCTCCCTCCCCCTCCCCTCCTCCCTCCACACCTCCCTCCACACCTCCCTCCCTCCCGGTTACAATGGAAACCCTACGAGGACGGGCCCAACGGGGAAAGAGGGGTACTGGGAAAAGGGGAGGTCCCCCTTCCCCCCTCAACCCCTTCATCCCCCCTCCTTCCCACCTCCATCCCCACTCCCTCCCCCCCTCCTCCCCCTCCCTCCCCAACTCCCTCCCCCCTCCCTCCCCTCTAACTCCCCCTCCCTCCTTCCCTCCATCCCTCCCTCCCCCAATCCCTCCCCCCTCCCTCCACCCTTCCATCCCTCTCCCCCTCCCCCCTCCTTCCACCCTCCCTCCCCCCTCCCCGTTACAATGGAAACCCTACGAGGACGGGCCCAACGGGGAAAGAGGGGTACTGGGAAAAGGGGAGGTCCCCCTCACTACCCCCCTTCCCCCTCCCCTCCCCCCTTCCCCTCCCTCCCCCTCCCCCCTACCCCCCTCCCTCCCCTCCCCCTCCCTCCCCTCCCCTCCTCCCTCCACACCTCCCTCCTCCCTCCCTCCCCCTTCCCTCCCTCCCCTCCTCCCGGTTACAATGGAAACCCTACGAGGACGGGCCCAACGGGGAAAGAGGGGTACTGGGAAAAGGGGAGATCCCCCTCCCTCCCCCTTCCCCCCTCCCCTCCCCCTCCCTCCCCCTTACCTCCCCCCCTACCCCCTCCCTCCCCTCTCCCTCCCTCCTGCCCCCTTCCCCCCTCCCCTCCCCCTCCCCTCCCCTCCTCCCTCCACACCTCCACACCTCCCTCCTCCCTCCCTCCCCCTTCCCTCCCTCCCCTCCTCCCGGTTACAATGGAAACCCTACGAGGACGGGCCCAATGGGGAAAGAGGGGTACTGGGAAAATGGGAGGTTCCCCTCCCTCCCCCCTCACTCCCCCCTCCCTCCCTTCTCCCTCCCCCCCCTCCCTCCCCCTCCCCTTCCCCCCTCCCTCCCCTTCCCCCCTCCCTCCCCCTCCCCCTACCCCCTTCCCTCCCCTCTCCCTCCCCCCCTTCCCCCCTCCCCCCCCCCCTCCCTCCCCCTCCCCTCCCCCCTCCACACCTCCCTCCTCCCTCCCTCGAAAAGCAACTGACAGAAGCACTAAGTAGCCGTGAATGTTTCAAAACCAGCACTTAACCGCGAATGTTTTTTAAAAAAGCACTTAACCGCGAATGTTTCAAAACAAACAATTAAAAAGCACTTTTTTTTTTAAAGCATTTTTTTTTATTCCAAGAGAATGGGGGGTTGTCTGAGAATGGGGACTGGGTAGGGGGACAACAGGGGTCGTTGCGGTGGGGGCTTGGTGGTGGGGGAAAGAGGGGTACTGGGAAAAGGGGAGGTCCCACTTCCCCCTCAACCTCTTACTCCCCCCTCCTTCCCACCTCCATCCCCACTCTCTCCCCCCTCAATCCCAACCTCAGCCCCTAACTCACCCCTCCCTCCTTCCCTCCATCCGACCCTCCCCCACTCCCTCCCCCCATCCCTCCACCCTTCCACCCCTCTCCCCCTCCCCCCTCCTTCCACCCTCCCTCCCCCCCTCCCGGTTACAATGGAAACCCTACGGGGACGGGCCCAACGGGGAAAGAGGGGTACTGGGAAAAGGGGAGTTCCCCCTCCCTCCCCTCCTCCCTCCCCTCCCCCCTACCCCTCTTCCCCCCTCCCCCTCCCCTCCCCCCCTCCCTCCCCCTCTCCTCCTCCCTCCACACCTCCCTCCTCCCTCCCTCCCCCCCTCCCGGTTACAATGGAAACCCTACGAGGACGGGCCCAACGGGGAAAGAGGAGTACTGGGAAAAGGGGAGGTCCCCCTCCCTCCCCCCTTCCCCCTCCCCTCTCCCTCCCCCTCCCCCCTACCCCCTCCCTCCCCTCCCCCCTCCCCGTTACAATGGAAACCCTACGGGGACGGGCCCAACGGGGAAAGAGGGGTACTGGGAAAAGGGGAGGTCCCCCTCCCTCCCCCCCTTCCCCCCTCCACTCCACCCTCCCCTCCCCCCCTCCCTCCCCCTCCCCTGCTCCCTCCACACCTCCCTCCTCCCTCCCTCCCTCTTCCCTCCCTCCCATCCTCCCAGTTACAATGGAAACCCTACGAGGACGGGCCCAACGGGCCCACTCGGTCTAGTATCTATATACTACTAAAACTCAGATGTCCAACATTCCGTATGTATATACGGAAGATTCCGTATGTTTGTACGGAAGATTCCGAAGATTTCTGTCCATAACTTACAAACCCTACTCCTCCCAGACGGTACACCAAAGCGCTACGATTTTTGTACCGCCGTATTCACCATTAACATGGGCAACTATTGTAAGTACTTTCGTTCAAATTGAAGCTACCTTTTTAAAGCTAGAGAGATATTAAAGTTAAAATTTCTCATTTCTAACCCTTTTCTTGAAGGGGCTTCAGCGCGTGATGTCACAATGGCACCCGTGCACCAATGAGAGATCAGCTCGGTTTTAAATTTACATAATTTTTTTTCTGACCTTTTTTTTCAAGGTCTTCAGCTTGTGACGTCACAATGCTTGTGTGAGATTGTTGCAACATTGTTGCGAAAAGCAACTGCCAGTTTTTTAAAGTTGTGCGAGTCACTTAACATACACAGATCAGCATGGGGCCCCTATTCCCTCCCTCCCCCCCCTTCCCCCCTCAACCCCTTCCTCCCCACTCCTTCCCACCTCCATCCCCACTCCCTCCCCCCCTCCTCCCCAACTCCCTCCCCACCTCCCTCACCCCTCCTCCCCTAACTCCCCCCCCTCCCTCCTTCCCTCCATCCCTCCCCCCCTCCCTCCACCCTTCCATCCCTCTCCCCCTCCCCCCTCCTTCCACCCTCCCTCCCCCCCTTCTGGTTACAAAGGAAACCCTACGGGGACGGGCCCAACGGGGAAAGAGGGGTACTGGGAAAAGGGGAGGTCCCCCTCCCTCCCCTTACCCCTCCCCATCCCCCTCCCCCCCTAACCCTCTCCCTCCCCCTTCCCCCCTCCCCTCCCCCCCTCCCCTCCTCCCTCCACACCTCCCTCCTCCCTCCCTCCCCTCCTCCCGGTTACAATGGAAACCCTACGAGGACGGGCCCAACGGGGAAAGAGGGGTACTGGGAAAAGGGGAGGTCCCCCTCCCTCCCCCCTTCCCCCATCCCATCCCCCCTCCCTCCCCTCTCCCTCCCCCTTCCCCCCGTTCCCCCCTCCCCTTCCCCCTCCCTCCCCTCCTCCCTCCACACCTCTCTCCTCCCTCCCTCCCCTTCCCACCCTCCCATCCTCCCAATGCTTGTTTGAGATGGGTGCTACATTGTTTCGAAAAGCACCACTAACAGATCGCAGTGAGAAGCACTAAATGACCGTGGTCGTGAGAAGCACTAAATGACCGCGAATGTAGCAAAAACAGCACTTTAAACCACTTTAAACCACTGTTTTCAAGTAGTCTTTTTTATTGCAAGTCACTTAACATACACAGATCAACATGGGGCCTCTATGCTCGTGGGCCACCGGGGCAAGTGTTGCGAAACAGCACTTGGAGTGTGTCTGGGGGAGAGAGAGAATGGGGGGGGGGGTCTGAGAATGGGGACTGGGGAGGGGGACAACAGGGGTCGTTGCGGAGGGGGCTTGGTGGTGGGGGAAAGAGGGGTACTGGGAAAATGGGAGGTCCCCCTTCACCCCTCAACCCCTTCCTTCCCACCTCCATCCCCACTCCCTCCCCCCCTCCTCCCCCTCCCTCCCCAACTCCCTCCCCCTCCCTCCCCACCTCCCTCAAACCTCCCCCCTAACTCCCCCCTCCCTCCTTCCCTCCATCCCTCCCTCCCCCAATCAATCCACCCTTCCATCCCTCTCCCCCTCCCCCCTCCTTCCATCCTCCCTCCCCCCTCCCGGTTACAATAGAAACCCTACGGGGACGGGCCCAACGGGGAAAGAGGGGTACTGGGAAAAGGGGAGGTCCCCCTCCCTCCCCTCCCCCCTACCCCCTCCCCCCTTCCCCCTCCCCTTCCCCCCCTCCCCTCCCCCCCCTCCCTCCCCCTCCCCTCCTCCCTCCACACCTCCCTCCACACCTCCCTCCCCCCCTCCCGGTTACAATGGAAACCCTATGAGGACGGGCCCAACGGGGAAAGAGGGGTACTGGGAAAAGGGGAGGTCCCCCTTCCCCCCTCAACACCTTCATCCCCCCTCCTTCCCACCTCCATCCCCACTCCCTCCCCCCCTCCTCCCCCTCCCTCCCCAACTCCCTCCCCCCTCCCCCCTAACTCCCCCCTCCCTCCATCCCTCCCTCCCCAATCCCTCCCCCCCTCCCTCCACCCTTCCATCCCTCTCCCCCCCTCCTTCCACCCTCCCTCCCCCCCTCCCGGTTACAATTGAAACCCTACGAGGACGGGCCCAACGGGGAAAGAGGAGTACTGGGAAAAGGGGAGGTCCCCCTCCCTCCCCCCTTCCCCCATCCCATCCCCCCTCCCTCCCCTCTCCCTCTCCCTCCCCCTTCCCGCCTTCCCCCCTCCCCTTCCCCCCCTCCCCCCTCCCTCCCCTCCCCTCCTCCCTCCACACCTCCCTCCTCCCTCCCTCCCCCTTCCCGCCCTCCCCTCCTCCCGGTTACAATGGAAACCCTACGAGGACGGGCCCAACGGGGAAAGAGGGGTACTGGGAAAAGGGGAGGTCCCCCTCCCTCCCTCCCCCCTACCCACCTCCCCCCCTCTCCCTCCCCCCTTCCCTCCTCCCTCCCCCCTCCCCTCCCCCCTCCCATCCCCCCCTCTCCCCCCTCCCTCCCCCCTAACCCCCTCCCTCCCCTCTCCCTCCCCCTCCCCTCCCCCCCTCCCTCCCCTCCTCCCTCCCCCTTCCCTCCCCCAACCCTCCCCCTTTCCTCCCCTCCCGGTTACAATGGAAACCCTACGAGGACGGGCCCAACGGGCCCACTCGGTCTAGTATAATACTAAAACTCTGCGGTCCAACATTCCGTATGTATATACGGAAGATTCCGTATGTATATACGGAAGATTCCGAAGATTTCTGTCCATAACTTACAAACCCTGCTCCTCCCAGACGGTACACCAAAGCGCTACGATTTTTGTACCGCCGTATTCACCATTAACATGGGCAACTATTGTAAGTACTTTCGTTCAAATTGAAGCTACCTTTTTAAAGCTAGAGAGATATTAAAGTTTAAATTTTCATTTCTAACACTTTTCTTGAAGGGGCCAAACCCTACTCCTCCCAGACGGTACACCAAAGCGCTACGATTTTTGTACCGCCGTATTCACCATTAACATGGGCAACTATTGTAAGTACTTTCGTTCAAATTGAAGCTACCTTTTTTAAGCTAGAGAGATATTAAAGTTTAAATTTTCATTTCTAACCCTTTTCTTGAAGGGGCTTCAGCGCGTGATGTCACAATGGCACCCGTGCACCAATGAGAGATCAGCTCGGTTTTAAATTTACATCTTCAGCTTGTGACGTCACAATGCTTGTGTGAGATTGTTGCAACATTGTTGCAAAAAGCAACTGCCAGTTTTTTAAAGTTGTGCAAGTCACTTAACATACACAGATCAGCATGGGGCCCCTATTCCCTCCCTCCCCCCCTTCCCCCTCAACCACTTCCTCCCCACTCCTTCCCACCTCCATCCCCACTCCCTCCCCCCCTCCTCCCCAACTCCCTCCCCACCTCCCTCACCCCTCCTCCCCTAACTCCCCCCCCTCCCTCCTTCCCTCCATCCTCCCCCCCCTCCCTCCACCCTTCCATCCCTCTCCCCCTCCCCCCTCCTTCCACCCTCCCTCCCCCCCTTCTGGTTACAAAGGAAACCCTACGGGGACGGGCCCAACGGGGAAAGAGGGGTACTGGGAAAAGGGGAGGTCCCACTCCCTCCCCTTCCCCCCTCCCCTCCCCCCCTCCCCCTCCCCCCTAACCCTCTCCCTCCCCCTCCCCTCCCCCCCTCCCCTCCTCCCTCCACACCTCCTCCTCCCTCCCTCCCCTCCTCCCGGTTACAATGGAAACCCTACGAGGACGGGCCCAACGGGGAAAGAGGGGTACTGGGAAAAGGGGAGGTCCCCCTCCCTCCCCCCTTCCCCATCCCATCCCCCCTCCCTCCCCTCTCCCTCCCCCTTCCCCCCGTTCCCCCCTCCCCTTCCCCCCTCCCTCCACACCTCTCTCCTCCCTCCCTCCGCTTCCCTCCCTCCCATCCTCCCAATGCTTGTTTGAGATGGGTGCTACATTGTTTCGAAAAGCACCACTAACAGATCGCAGTGAGAAGCACTATGTGACCGTGAATGTTTCAAAACAAGCACTTAAAAAGCACTTATCTTTTTTTAAAGTATTTTTTTTTATTGCAAGTCACTTAACATACACAGATCAGCATTGGGCCCCTATGCTCGTGGGCCACCGGGGCAAGTGTTTCGAAAAAAGCACTGAGAGTGTGTCTGGGGGAGAGAGAGAATGGGGGGGGTCTGAGAATGGGGACTGGGGAGGGGGACAACAGGGGTCGTTGCGGAGGGGGCTTGGTGGTGGGGGAAAGAGGGGTACTGGGAAAAGGGGAGGTCCCACTTCCCCCCTCAACCCCTTCCTCCCCCCTCCTTCCCACCTCCATCCCCACTCCCTCCCCCCTCCCTCCCCCCTCAATTCCAACCTCCATCACCACTCAGCCCCTAACTCCCCCCCCTCCCTCCTTCCCTCCATCCCACCCTCCCCCACTCCCTCCCCCCTCCCTCCACCATTCCATCCCTCTCCCCCTCCCCCCTCCTTCCACCCTCCCTCCCCTCCTCCCGGTTACAATGGAAACCCTACGAGGACGGGCCCAATGGGGAAAGAGGGGTACTGGGAAAATGGGAGGTTCCCCTCCCTCCCCCCTCACTCCCCCCTCCCTCCCTTCTCCCTCCCCCCCCTCCCTCCCCCTCCCCTTCCCCCCTCCCTCCCCTTCCCCCCTCCCCCCTCCCTCCCCCTCCCCCCTACCCCCTTCCCTCCCCTCTCCCTCCCCCCTTCCCCCCCTCCCCTCCCCCCCCTCCCTCCCCCTCCCCTCCCCCCTCCACACCTCCATACTCCCTCCCTCGAAAAGCAACTGACAGAAGCACTAAGTAGCCGCGAATGTTTCAAAACCAGCACTTAACCGCGAATGTTTTTTTAAAAAGCACTTAACCGCGAATGTTTCAAAACAAGCAATTAAAAAGCACTTTTTTAAAAAAAGTATTTTTTTTTATTCCAAGAGAATGGGGGGGGTCTGAGAATGGGGACTGGGGAGGGGGACAACAGGGGTCGTTGCGGTGGGGGCTTGGTGGTGGGAGAAAGAGGGGTACTGGGAAAAGGGGAGGTCCCACTTCCCCCTCAACCTCTTCCTCCCCCCTCCTTCTCACCTCCATCCCCACTCTCTCCCCCTCAATCCCAAACTCCATCACCACTCAGCCCCTAACTCACCCCTCCCTCCTTCCCTCCATCCGACCCTCCCCCACTCCCTCCCCCCTCCCTCCACCCTTCCACCCCTCTCCCCCTCCTTCCACCCTCCCTCCCCCCCTCCCGGTTACAATGGAAACCCTACGGGGACGGGCCCAACGGGGAAAGAGGGGTACTGGGAAAAGGGGAGTTCCCCTCCCTCCCCTCCTCCCTCCCCTCCCCCCTACCCCTCTTCCCCCTCCCCCTCCCCTCCCCCCCTCCCTCCCCCTCCCCTCCTCCCTCCACACCTCCCTCCACACCTCCCTCCTCCCTCCCTCCCCCCCTCCCGGTTACAATGGAAACCCTACGAGGACGGGCCCAACGGGGAAAGAGGAGTACTGGGAAAAGGGGAGGTCCCCCTCCCTCCCCCCTTCCCCCTCCCCTCCCCCATCCCCTCTCCCTCCCCCTCCCTCCCCCTCCCCCCTACCCCCCTCCCTCCCCTCCCCCCTCCCTCCCCTCCCCTCCTCCCTCCACACCTCCCTCCTCCCTCCCTCCCCCTTCCCGCCTTCCCCTCCTCCCGGTTACAATGGAAACCCTACGAGGACGGGCCCAACGGGGAAAGAGGGGTACTGGGAAAAGGGGAGGTCCCCCTCCCTCCCTCCCCCCTACCCACCTCCCTCCCCTCTCCCTCCCCCCTTCCCTCCTCCCTTCCCCCCTCTCCTCCCCCCACCCATCCCCCCCTCTCCCTCTCCCTCCCCCCTACCCCCCTCCCTCCCCTCTCCCTCCCCCCTCCCCCCCTCCCCTCCCCCCCTCCCTCCCCTCCTCCCTCCCCCTTCCCTCCCCCAACCCTCCCCCTTTCCTCCCCTCCCGGTTACAATGGAAACCCTACGAGGACGGGCCCAACGGGCCCACTCGGTCTAGTCTATCTATCTATCTATCTATCTATCTTCTATCTATATACTACTAAAACTCTGCGGTCCAACATTCCGGATGTATATGTGTATGTACGGAAGATTCCGAAGATTTCTGTCCATAACTTACAAACCCTGCTCCTCCCAGACGGTACACCAAAGCGCTACGATTTTTGTACCGCCATATTCACCATTAACCTGGGCAACTATTGTAAGTACTTTCGTTCAAATTGAAGCTACCTTTTTAAAGCTAGAGAGATATTAAAGTTTAAATTTTCATTTCTAACACTTTTCTTGAAGGGGCCAAACCCTACTCCTCCCAGACGGTACACCAAAGCGCTACGATTTTTGTACCGCCGTATTCACCATTAACATGGGCAACTATTGTAAGTACTTTCGTTCAAATTGAAGCTACCTTTTTAAAGCTAGAGAGATATTAAAGTTTAAATTTTTCATTTCTAACCCTTTTCTTGAAGGGGCTTCAGCGCGTGATGTCACAATGGCACCCGTGCACCAATGAGAGATCAGCTCGCGATGGACAAGCGGCTGCTATTGGGTGTTTACTACTTTAAATTTACATAATTTTTTTTTGACCTTTTTTTTCAAGGTCTTCAGCTTGTGACGTCACAATGCTTGTGTGAGATGGTTGCAACATTGTTGCGAAAAGCAACTGCCAGTTTTTTAAAGTTGTGCGAGTCACTTAACATACACAGATCAGCATGGGGCCCCTATTCCCTCCCTCCCCCCCCTTCCCCCCTCAACCCCTTCCTCCCCACTCCTTCCCACCTCCACCCCCCCTCCCTCCCCCCCTTCCCCCCTCCCCTCCCCCCCTCCCTCCCCCTCCACCCTCCACACCTCCCTCCCTCCCCCTTCCCTCCCTCCCCTCCTCCCGGTTACAATGGAAACCCTACGAGGACGGGCCCAACGGGGAAAGAGGGGTACTGGGAAAAGGGGAGGTCCCCCTCCCTCCCCTTCCCCCTCCCCTACCCCCCCTACCCCTCTCCCTCCCCCCTCACCCCCCTCCCCCCCTCCCTCCCCCTCTCCCTCCCCCCTCCCCCCCTTCCCCCCTCCCCTCCCCCCTCCCTCCCCCTCCCCTCCCTCCACACCTCCCTCCTCCCTCCCTCCCCCTTCCCCCCCTCCCCTCCTCCCGGTTACAATGGAAACCCTACGAGGACGGGCCCAACGGGGAAAGAGGGGTACTGGGAAAAGGGGAGGTCCCCCTCACTCCCCCCTTCCCCATCCCATCCCCCCTCCCTCCCCTCTCCCGCCCCCTTCCCCCCTCCCCTTCCCCCCTCCCTCCCCTCCTCCCTCCACACCTCCCTCCTCCCTCCCTCCCCTTCCCTCCCTCCCATCCTCCCAATGCTTGTGTGAGATGGTTGCAACATTGTTTCGAAAAGCAACTGACAGAAGCACTAAGTAGCCGCGAATGTTTCAAAACCAGCACTTAACCGCGAATGTTTTTTAAAAAAGCACTTAACCGCGAATGTTTCAAAACAAGCAATTAAAAAGCACTTTTTTTTTTATAGTATTTTTTTTTATTCCAAGAGAATGGGGGGGGTCTGAGAATGGGGACTGGGTAGGGGGACAACAGGGGTCGTTGCGGTGGGGGCTTGGTGGTGGGGGAAAGAGGGGTACTGGGAAAAGGGGAGGTCCCACTTCCCCCGCAACCTCTTCCTCCCCCCTCCTTCCCACCTCCATCCCCACTCTCTCCCCCCTCAATCCCAACCTCCATCACCGCTCAGCCCCTAACTCACCCCTCCCTCCTTCCCTCCATCCGACCCTCCCCCACTCCCTCCACCCTTCCACCCCTCTCCCCCTCCTTCCACCCTCCCTCCCCCCCTCCCGGTTACAATGGAAACCCTACGGGGACGGGCCCAACGGGGAAAGAGGGGTACTGGGAAAAGGGGAGTTCCCCTCCCTCCCCTCCTCCCTCCCCCTCCCTCCCCCTCCCCCCTACCCCCCTCCCTCCCCTCCCCCCTCCCTCCCCTCCCCTCCTCCCTCCACACCTCCCTCCCTCCCCCTTCCCGCCCTCCCCTCCTCCCGGTTACAATGGAAACCCTACGAGGACGGGCCCAACGGGGAAAGAGGGGTACTGGAAAAGGGGAGGTCCCCCTCCCTCCCTCCCCCCTACCCACCTCCCTCCCCTCTCCCTCTTCCCTCCTCCCTTCCCCCCTCCCCCCTCCCATCCCCCCCTCCCATCCCCCCTCTCCCCCCTCCCTCCCCCCTACCCCCCTCCCTCCCCTCTCCCTCCCCCTCCCCCCCCTCCCCTCCCCCCCTCCCTCCCCTCCTCCCTCCCCCTTCCCTCCCCCAACCCTCCCCCTTTCCTCCCCTCCCGGTTACAATGGAAACCCTACGAGGACGGGCCCAACGGGCCCACTCGGTCTAGTATAATACTAAAACTCTGCGGTCCAACATTCCGTATGTATATACGGAAGATTCCGTATGTATATACGGAAGATTCCGAAGATTTCTGTCCATAACTTACAAACCCTGCTCCTCCCAGACGGTACACCAAAGCGCTACGATTTTTGTACCGCCGTATTCACCATTAACCTGGGCAACTATTGTAAGTACTTTCGTTCAAATTGAAGCTACCTTTTTAAAGCTAGAGAGATATTAAAGTTTAAATTTTCATTTCTAACACTTTTCTTGAAGGGGCCAAACCCTACTCCTCCCAGACGGTACACCAAAGCGCTACGATTTTTGTACCGCCGTATTCACCATTAACATGGGCAACTATTGTAAGTACTTTCGTTCAAATTGAAGCTACCTTTTTAAAGCTAGAGAGATATTAAAGTTTAAATTTTTCATTTCTAACCCTTTTCTTGAAGGGGCTTCAGCGCGTGATGTCACAATGGCACCCGTGCACCAATGAGAGATCAGCTCGCGATGGACAAGCGGCTGCTATTGGGTGTTTACTACTTTAAATTTACATAATTTTTTTTTGACCTTTTTTTTCAAGGTCTTCAGCTTGTGACGTCACAATGCTTGTGTGAGATGGTTGCAACATTGTTGCGAAAAGCAACTGCCAGTTTTTTAAAGTTGTGCGAGTCACTTAACATACACAGATCAGCATGGGGCCCCTATTCCCTCCCTCCCCCCCCTTCCCCCCTCAACCCCTTCCTCCCCACTCCTTCCCACCTCCACCCCCCCTCCCTCCCCCCCTTCCCCCCTCCCCTCCCCCCTCCCTCCCCCTCCACCCTCCACACCTTCCTCCCTCCCCCTTCCCTCCCTCCCCTCCTCCCGGTTACAATGGAAACCCTACGAGGACGGGCCCAACGGGGAAAGAGGGGTACTGGGAAAAGGGGAGGTCCCCCCTCCCTCCCCTTCCCCCTCCCCTCCCCCCCCTACCCCTCTCCCTCCCCCCTCACCCCCCTCCCCCCTCCCTCCCCCTCTCCCTCCCCCCTCCCCCCCTTCCCCCCTCCCCTCCCCCCTCCCTCCCCCTCCCCTCCCTCCACACCTCCCTCCTCCCTCCCTCCCCCTTCCCCCCCTCCCCTCCTCCCGGTTACAATGGAAACCCTACGAGGACGGGCCCAACGGGGAAAGAGGGGTACTGGGAAAAGGGGAGGTCCCCCTCACTCCCCCCTTCCCCATCCCATCCCCCCTCCCTCCCCTCTCCCGCCCCCTTCCCCCCTCCCCTTCCCCCCTCCCTCCCCTCCTCCCTCCACACCTCCCTCCTCCCTCCCTCCCCTTCCCTCCCTCCCATCCTCCCAATGCTTGTGTGAGATGGTTGCAACATTGTTTCGAAAAGCAACTGACAGAAGCACTAAGTAGCCGCGAATGTTTCAAAACCAGCACTTAACCGCGAATGTTTTTTTAAAAAGCACTTAACCGCGAATGTTTCAAAACAAGCAATTAAAAAGCACTTTTTTTTTTATAGTATTTTTTTTTATTCCAAGAGAATGGGGGGGGTCTGAGAATGGGGACTGGGTAGGGGGACAACAGGGGTCGTTGCGGTGGGGGCTTGGTGGTGGGGGAAAGAGGGGTACTGGGAAAAGGGGAGGTCCCACTTCCCCCTCAACCTCTTCCTCCCCCCTCCTTCCCACCTCCATCCCCACTCTCTCCCCCCTCAATCCCAACCTCCATCACCGCTCAGCCCCTAACTCACCCCTCCCTCCTTCCCTCCATCCGACCCTCCCCCACTCCCTCCACCCTTCCACCCCTCTCCCCCTCCTTCCACCCTCCCTCCCCCCCTCCCGGTTACAATGGAAACCCTACGGGGACGGGCCCAACGGGGAAAGAGGGGTACTGGGAAAAGGGGAGTTCCCCTCCCTCCCCTCCTCCCTCCCCCTCCCTCCCCCTCCCCCTACCCCCCTCCCTCCCCTCCCCCCTCCCTCCCCTCCCCTCCTCCCTCCACACCTCCCTCCCTCCCCCTTCCCGCCCTCCCCTCCTCCCGGTTACAATGGAAACCCTACGAGGACGGGCCCAACGGGGAAAGAGGGGTACTGGGAAAAGGGGAGGTCCCCCTCCCTCCCTCCCCCCTACCCACCTCCCTCCCCTCTCCCTCTTCCCTCCTCCCTTCCCCCCTCCCCCCTCCCGTCCCCCCCTCCCATCCCCCCCTCTCCCCCCTCCCTCCCCCCTACCCCCCTCCCTCCCCTCTCCCTCCCCCTCCCCCCCTCCCCTCCCCCCCTCCCTCCCCTCCTCCCTCCCCCTTCCCTCCCCCAACCCTCCCCCTTTCCTCCCCTCCCGGTTACAATGGAAACCCTACGAGGACGGGCCCAACGGGCCCACTCGGTCTAGTATAATACTAAAACTCTGCGGTCCAACATTCCGTATGTATATACGGAAGATTCCGTATGTATATACGGAAGATTCCGAAGATTTCTGTCCATAACTTACAAACCCTGCTCCTCCCAGACGGTACACCAAAGCGCTACGATTTTTGTACCGCCGTATTCACCATTAACGTGGGCAACTATTGTAAGTACTTTCGTTCAAATTGAAGCTACCTTTTTAAAGCTAGAGAGATATTAAAGTTTAAATTTTCATTTCTAACACTTTTCTTGAAGGGGCCAAACCCTACTCCTCCCAGACGGTACACCAAAGCGCTACGATTTTTGTACCGCCGTATTCACCATTAACATGGGCAACTATTGTAAGTACTTTCGTTCAAATTGAAGCTACCTTTTTAAAGCTAGAGAGATATTAAAGTATAAATTTTCATTTCTAACCCTTTTCTTGAAGGGGCTTCAGTGCGTGATGTCACAATGGCACCCGTGCACCAATGAGAGATCAGCTCGGTTTTAAATTTACATCTTCAGCTTGTGACGTCACAATGCTTGTGTGAGATTGTTGCAACATTGTTGCAAAAAGCAACTGCCAGTTTTTTAAAGTTGTGCAAGTCACTTAACATACACAGATCAGCATGGGGCCCCTATTCCCTCCCTCCCCCCCTTCCCCCCTCAACCCCTTCCTCCCCACTCCTTCCCACCTCCATCCCCACTCCCTCCCCCCCTCCTCCCCAACTCCCTCCCCACCTCCCTCACCCCTCCTCCCCTAACTCCCCCCCCTCCCTCCTTCCCTCCATCCTCCCCCCCTCCCTCCACCCTTCCATCCCTCTCCCCCTCCCCCCTCCTTCCACCCTCCCTCCCCCCCTTCTGGTTACAAAGGAAACCCTACGGGGACGGGCCCAACGGGGAAAGAGGGGTACTGGGAAAAGGGGAGGTCCCCCTCCCTCCCCTTCCCCCCTCCCCTCCCCCCTCCCCGTCCCCCCTAACCCTCTCCCTCCCCCTCCCCTCCCCCCCTCCCCTCCTCCCTCCACACCTCCTCCTCCCTCCCTCCCCTCCTCCCGGTTACAATGGAAACCCTACGAGGACGGGCCCAACGGGGAAAGAGGGGTACTGGGAAAAGGGGAGGTCCCCCTCCCTCCCCCCTTCCCCCATCCCATCCCCCCTCCCTCCCCTCTCCCTCCCCCCCGTTCCCCTCCCCTTCCCCCCTCCCTCCACACCTCTCTCCTCCCTCCCTCCCCTTCCCCTCCCTCCCATCCTCCCAATGCTTGTTTGAGATGGGTGCTACATTGTTTCGAAAAGCACCACTAACAGATCGCAGTGAGAAGCACTATGTGACCGTGAATGTTTCAAAACAAGCACTTAAAAAGCACTTATCTTTTTTTAAAGTATTTTTTTTTATTGCAAGTCACTTAACATACACAGATCAGCATTGGGCCCCTATGCTCGTGGGCCACCGGAGCAAGTGTTTCGAAAAAAGCACTGAGAGTGTGTCTGGGGGAGAGAGAGAATGGGGGGGGTCTGAGAATGGGGACTGGGGAGGGGGACAACAGGGGTCGTTGCGGAGGGGGTTTGGTGGTGGGGGGAAAGAGGGGTACTGGGAAAAGGGGAGGTCCCACTTCCCCCCCTCAACCCCTTCCTCCCCCCTCCTTCCCACCTCCATCCCCACTCCCTCCCCCTTCAATCCCAACCTCCTTCACCACTCAGCCCCTAACTCCCCCCTCCCTCCTTCCCTCCATCCCACCCTCCCCCACTCCCTCCCCCCTCCCTCCACCATTCCATCCCTCTCCCCCTCCCCCCTCCTTCCACCCTCCCTCCCCTCCTCCCGGTTACAATGGAAACCCTACGAGGACGGGCCCAATGGGGAAAGAGGGGTACTGGGAAAATGGGAGGTTCCCCTCCCTCCCCCCTCACTCCCCCCTCCCTCCCTTCTCCCTCCCCCCTCCCTCCCCCTCCCCTTCCCCCCTCCCTCCCCTTCCCCCCTCCCCCCTCCCTCCCCCTCCCCCCTACCCCCTTCCCTCCCCTCTCCCTCCCCCCCTTCCCCCCTCCCCTCCCCCTCCCTCCCCCTCCCCTCCCCCCTCCACACCTCCCTACTCCCTCCCTCGAAAAGCAACTGACAGAAGCACTAAGTAGCCGCGAATGTTTCAAAACCAGCACTTAACCGCGAATGTTTTTTAAAAAAGCACTTAACCGCGAATGTTTCAAAACAAGCAATTAAAAAGCACTTTTTTTTAAAAAGTATTTTTTTTTATTCCAAGAGAATGGGGGGGGGGTCTGAGAATGGGGACTGGGGAGGGGGACAACAGGGGTCGTTGCGGTGGGGGCTTGGTGGTGGGAGAAAGAGGGGTACTGGGAAAAGGGGAGGTCCCACTTCCCCCTCAACCTCTTCCTCCCCCCTCCTTCCCACCTCCATCCCCACTCTCTCCCCCCTCAATCCCAACCTCCATCACCACTCAGCCCCTAACTCACCCCTCCCTCCTTCCCTCCATCCGACCCTCCCCCACTCCCTCCCCCCCTCCCTCCACCCTTCCACCCCTCTCCCCCTCCTTCCACCCTCCCTCCCCCCCTCCCGGTTACAATGGAAACCCTACGGGGACGGGCCCAACGGGGAAAGAGGGGTACTGGGAAAAGGGGAGTTCCCCTCCCTCCCCTCCTCCCTCCCCTCCCCCCTACCCCTCTTCCCCCCTCCCCCTCCCCTCCCCCCCTCCCTCCCCCTCCCCTCCTCCCTCCACACCTCCCTCCACACCTCCCTCCTCCCTCCCTCCCCCCCTCCCGGTTACAATGGAAACCCTACGAGGACGGGCCCAACGGGGAAAGAGGAGTACTGGGAAAAGGGGAGGTCCCCCTCCCTCCCCCCTTCCCCCTCCCCTCCCCCATCCCCTCTCCCTCCCCCTCCCTCCCCCTCCCCCCTACCCCCTCCCTCCCCTCCCCCCTCCCTCCCCTCCCCTCCTCCCTCCACACCTCCCTCCTCCCTCCCTCCCCCTTCCCGCCCTCCCCTCCTCCCGGTTACAATGGAAACCCTACGAGGACGGGCCCAACGGAGAAAGAGGAGTACTGGGAAAAGGGGAGGTCCCCCTCCCTCCCTCCCCCTACCCCACCTCCCTCCCCTCTCCCTCCCCCCCCTTCCCTCCTCCCTTCCCCCCTCCCCTCCCCCCTCCCATCCCCCCCTCTCCCCCCTCCCTCCCCCCTACCCCCCTCCCTCCCCTCTCCCTCCCCCCCTCCCCCCCTCCCCTCCCCCCCTCCCTCCCCTCCTCCCTCCCCCTTCCCTCCCCCAACCCTCCCCCTTTCCTCCCCTCCCGGTTACAATGGAAACCCTACGAGGACGGGCCCCAACGGGCCCACTCGGTCTAGTCTATCTATATACTACTAAAACTCTGCGGTCCAACATTCCGTATGTATATACGGAAGATTCCGTATGTTTGTACGGAAGATTCCGAAGATTTCTGTCCATAACTTACAAACCCTACTCCTCCCAGACGGTACACCAAAGCGCTACGATTTTTGTACCGCCATATTCACCATTAACATGGGCAACTATTGTAAGTACTTTCGTTCAAATTGAAGCTACCTTTTTAAAGCTAGAGAGATATTAAAGTTAAAATTTCTCATTTCTAACCCTTTTCTTGAAGGGGCTTCAGCGCGTGATGTCACAATGGCACCCGTGCACCAATGAGAGATCAGCTCGGTTTTAAATTTACATCTTCAGCTTGTGACGTCACAATGCTTGTGTGAGATTGTTGCAACATTGTTGCGAAAAGCAACTGCCAGTTTTTTAAAGTTGTGCAAGTCACTTAACATACACAGATCAGCATGGGGCCCCTATTCCCTCCCTCCCCCCCTTCCCCCCTCAACCCCTTCCTCCCCACTCCTTCCCACCTCCATCCCCACTCCCTCCCCCCCTCCTCCCCAACTCCCTCCCCACCTCCCTCACCCCTCCTCCCCTAACTCCTCCCTCCCTCCCCCTTCCCTCCCTCCCCTCCTCCCGGTTACAATGGAAACCCTACGAGGACGGGCCCAACGGGGAAAGAGGGGTACTGGGAAAAGGGGAGGTCCCCCTCCCTCCCCCCTTCCCCCATCCCATCCCCCCTCCCTCCCTTCTCCCTCCCCCTTCCCCCCCTTCCCCCCTTCCCTCCCCTCCTCCCTCCACACCTCCCTCCTCCCTCCCTCCCCTTCCCTCCCTCCCATCCTCCCAATGCTTGTTTGAGATGGGTGCTACAGTGAGAAGCACTATGTGACCGCGAATGTTTCGAAAAAAGCACTGAGAGTGTGTATGGGGGAGAGAGAGAATGGGGGGGGGGGGGGTCTGTGAATGGGGACTGGGGACAACAGGGGTCGTTGCGGAGGGGGCTTGGTGGTGGGGGAAAGAGGGGTACTGGGAAAAGGGGAGGTCCCACTTCCCCCCTCAACCCCTTCCTCCCCCCTCCTTCCCACCTCCATCCCCACTCCCATCCCCACTCCCTCCCCCCCTCCCTCCCCCCTCAATCCCAACCTCCATCACCACTCAGCCCCTAACTCCCCCCCTCCCTCCTTCCCTCCATCCCACCCTCCCCCACTCCCTCCCCCCTCCCTCCACCATTCCATCCCTCTCCCCCTCCCCCCTCCTTCCACCCTCCCTCCCCCCCTCCCGGTTACAATGGAAACCCTACGGGGACGGGCCCAACGGGGAAAGAGGGGTACTGGGAAAAGGGGAGATCCCCCTCCCCTCCCCCCTACCCGCTCCCCCATTCCCTCCCCCCTTCCCCCCTCCCCTCCCCCTCCCTCCCCCTCCCCTCCTCCCTCCACACCTCCCTCCACACCTCCCTCCCCCCTCCCTCCCGGTTACAATGGAACCCTACGAGGACGGGCCCAACGGGGAAAGAGGGGTACTGGGAAAAGGGGAGGTCCCCCTTCCCCCCTCAACCCCTTCATCCCCCCTCCTTCCCACCTCCATCCCCACTCCCTCCCCCCCTCCTCCCCCTCCCTCCCCAACTCCCTCCCCCCTCCCTCCCCTCTAACTCCCCCCTCCCTCCTTCCCTCCATCCCTCCCTCCCCCAATCCCTCCCCCTCCCTCCACCCTTCCATCCCTCTCCCCCTCCCCCCTCCTTCCACCCTCCCTCCCCCCTCCCCGTTACAATGGAAACCCTACGAGGACGGGCCCAACGGGGAAAGAGGGGTACTGGGAAAAGGGGAGGTCCCCCTCACTACCCCCTTCCCCCTCCCCTCCCCCTTCCCCTCCCTCCCCCTCCCCCCTACCCCCCTCCCTCCCCTCCCCCTCCCTCCCCTCCCCTCCTCCCTCCACACCTCCCTCCTCCCTCCCTCCCCCTTCCCTCCCTCCCCTCCTCCCGGTTACAATGGAAACCCTACGAGGACGGGCCCAACGGGGAAAGAGGGGTACTGGGAAAAGGGGAGATCCCCCTCCCTCCCCCTTCCCCCCTCCCCTCCCCCTCCCTCCCCCTTACCTCCCCCCCTACCCCCCTCCCTCCCCTCTCCCTCCCTCCTCCCCCCTTCCCCCCTCCCCCCCTCCCCTCCCCCTCCCCTCCCCTCCTCCCTCCACACCTCCACACCTCCCTCCTCCCTCCCTCCCCCTTCCCTCCCTCCCCTCCTCCCGGTTACAATGGAAACCCTACGAGGACGGGCCCAATGGGGAAAGAGGGGTACTGGGAAAATGGGAGGTTCCCCTCCCTCCCCCCTCACTCCCCCCTCCCTCCCTTCTCCCTCCCCCCCTCCCTCCCCCTCCCCTTCCCCCTCCCTCCCCTTCCCCCCTCACTCCCCCCTCCCTCCCTTCTCCCTCCCCCCTCCCTCCCCCTCCCCTTCCCCCTCCCTCCCCTTCCCCCCTCCCTCTCCCTCCCTCCTCCCCCCTTCCCCCCTCCCCCCCTCCCCTCCCCCTCCCCTCCCCTCCTCCCTCCACACCTCCACACCTCCCTCCTCCCTCCCTCCCCCTTCCCTCCCTCCCCTCCTCCCGGTTACAATGGAAACCCTACGAGGACGGGCCCAACGGGGAAAGAGGAGTACTGGGAAAAGGGGAGGTCCCCCTCCCTCCCCCCTTCCCCCTCCCCTCTCCCTCCCCCTCCCTCCCCCTCCCCCCTACCCCCCTCCCTCCCCTCCCCCCTCCCCGTTACAATGGAAACCCTACGGGGACGGGCCCAACGGGGAAAGAGGGGTACTGGGAAAAGGGGAGGTCCCCCTCCCTCCCCCCCTTCCCCCCTCCACTCCACCCTCCCCTGCTCCCTCCACACCTCCCTCCTCTCCTCCCTCCCTCCCTCTTCCCTCCCTCCCATCCTCCCAGTTACAATGGAAACCCTACGAGGACGGGCCCAACGGGCCCACTCGGTCTAGTATACTACTAAAACTCTGCGGTCCAACATTCCGTATGTATGGATGTATCTTCCCTCCCTCCCATCCTCCCAGTTACAATGGAAACCCTACGAGGACGGGCCCAACGGGCCCACTCGGTCTAGTATACTACTAAAACTCTGCGGTCCAACATTCCGTATGTATGGATGTATATGTGTATGTACGCAAAGATTCCGAAGAGTTTCTGTCCATAACTTACAAACCCTACTCCTCCCTGACGGTACACCAAAGCGCTACGATTTTTGTACCGCCATATTCACCATTAACATGGGCAACTATTGTAAGTACTTTCGTTCAAATTGAAGCTACCTTTTTAAAGCTAGAGAGATATTAAAGTTTAATTTTCATTTCTAACCCTTTTCTTGAAGGGGCTTCAGCGCGTGATGTCACAATGGCACCCGTGCACCAATGAGAGATCAGCTCGGTTTTAAATTTACATCTTCAGCTTGTGACGTCACAATGCTTGTGTGAGATTGTTGCAACATTGTTGCGAAAGGCAACTGCCAGTTTTTTAAAGTTGTGCAAGTCACTTAACATACACAGATCAGCATGGGGCCCCTATTCGCTCCCTCCCCCCCCCTTCCCCCCTCAACCCCTTCCTCCCCACTCCTTCCCACCTCCATCCCCACTCCCTCCCCCCCTCCTCCCCAACTCCCTCCCCACCTCCCTCACCCCCTCCTCCCCTAACTCCCCCCCTCCCTCCTTCCCTCCATCCCTCCCCCCCTCCCTCCACCCTTCCATCCCTCTCCCCCTCCCCCCTCCTTCCACCCTCCCTCCCCCCCTTCTGGTTACAAGGAAACCCTACGGGGATGGGCCCAACGGGGAAAGAGGGGTACTGGGAAAAGGGGAGGTCCCCCTCCCTCCCCTCCCCTCCCCCCTCCCCCTCCCCCCTAACCCTCTCCCTCCCCCTTCCCCCCTCCCCTCCTCCCTCCACACCTCCCTCCTCCCTCCCTCCCCTCCTCCCGGTTACAATGGAAACCCTACGAGGACGGGCCCAACGGGGAAAGAGGGGTACTGGGAAAAGGGGAGGTCCCACTTCACCTCTCAACCCCTTCCTCCCCCCTCCTTCCCACCTCCATCCCCACTCCCTCCCCCCCTCCCTCCCCCTCAATCCCAACCTCCATCACCACTCAGCCCCTAACTCCCCCCCCTCCCTCCTTCCCTCCATCCCACCCTCCCCCACTCCCTCCCAACTCCTCCACCCTTCCATCCCTCTCCCCCCTCCCCCCTCCTTCCACCCTCCCTCCCCCCCTCCCGGTTACAATGGAAACCCTACGGGGACGGGCCCAACGGGGAAAGAGGGGGTACTGGGAAAAGGGGAGGTCCCCCTTCCCCCCTCAACCCCTTCCTTCCCACCTCCATCCGCACTCCCTCCCCCCTCCTCCCCCTCCCTCCCCAACTCCCCTCCCCCCTCCCCCTCCCCCTAACTCCCCCCCCTCCCTCCTTCCTCCATCCCTCCCTCCCAATCCCTCCCCCCTCCCTCCACCCTTCCATCCCTCTCCCCCCCCTCCCCCTTCCACCTCCCTCCCCCCTCCCGGTTACAATTGAAACCCTACGAGGACGGGCCCATCGGGGAAAGAGGGGTACTGGGAAAAGGGGAGGTCCCCCTCCCTTCCCCCCCTTCCCCCTCCCCTCCCCCCCTCCCTCCCCCCTCCCCCCCTACCCCCCTCCCTCCCTCCCCTCCTCCCTCCACACCTCCCCTCCTCCCTCCCTCCCCTTCCCTCCCTCCCCTCCTCCCGGTTACAATGGAAACCCTACGAGGACGGGCCCAACGGGGAAAGAGGGGTACTGGGAAAAGGGGAGGTCCCCCTCCCTCCCCCTTACACGCTCCCTCCCTCCCCCCCCTCCCCCTCTCCCTCCCCCCTCCCCTCCCCCCTCCCTCCCCCACCCCTCCTCCCTCCACACCTCCCTCCTCCCTCCCCCCTACCCCCCTCCCTCCCCTCTCCCTCCTCCCCCTTCCCCCTCCCTCCCCCTCCCCTCCTCCCTCCCCCTCCCCTCCTCCCTCCACACCTCCCTCCTCCCTCCCTCCCCCCTTCCCTACCTCCCATCCTCCCCGGTTACAATGGAAAACCCTACGACGACGGGCCCAACGGGGAAAGAGGGGTACTGGGAAAACGGGTGGTCCCCCTCCCTCCCCCCTTCCCCCCTCCCTACCCCCTCCCTCCCCTCTCCCTCCCCTCTCCCTCCCCCTTGCCCCTTCCCCCCTCCCCCCTCCCCTCCCCCCTCCACACCTCCCTCCTCCCTTCCCTCCCCCCCACTCCCCTCCCGGTTACAATGGAAACCTTACGAGGACGGGCACAACGGGGAAAGAGGGGTACTGTAAAAGGGGAGGTCCCCCTCCCTCCCCCTTCCACCCTCACCCCTTCCCCCCCACCCCTCCCCCTCTCCCTCCCCCCTCCCTCCACCTCCCCCCCTTCCCCCCTCCCCCTCCCTCCCCCCTCCCCTCCTCCCTCCACACCTCCCTCTTCCCTCCCTCCCCCCTCCCTCCCTGCCTCACGGTTACAATGGAAACCCTACGAGGACGGGCCCAACGGGAAAGGGGTGTGCTGGGGAAAGGGGGGGGGGAGAGTAAGAGTGTATCTGGGGGAGAGAGAATGGGGGGGTCTGAGAATGGGGACTGGGGAGGGGGACAACAGGGGGCTTGGTGGTTTGGGAAAGAAGAGTACTGGGAAAAGGGGAGGTACGCCCTCCCTCCCCACTCTCCTCCCTCCCTCATCCCTCCCTCCCTCCCGTCCCAGCAGCGCTGACCGCCGGGAGGTGTAGTCGCCGTCGCCTCTCCCGCTGTTTGATTTCATTTATAACAAAGACATTTATTTAAAATGAGGAATGTGATTTTCATTAAGTTTGATTTTATTTATTTTAAAAAAGCTGATGCTCTATAGATAAGTTTATTTCCTTTTCAACAAAGAACGCTGTTTATTTTAAAGTAAAATAGACCCTCCCCCCCACCCCCCCCTCCCTCCCCTCTCCCTCCCCATCCCCCTCCCCTCCTTCCCCCTCCCCTCCCCCCTCCACTCCACCCTCCCCTCCCCCCCTCCCTCCCACTTCCCTCCCTCCCCATCCTCCCGGTTACAATGGAAACCCTACGAGGACGGGCCCAACGGGCCCCACTCGGTCTAGTCTATCTATATACTACTAAAACTCTGCGGTCCAACATTCCGTATGTATGTATGTATATGTGTATGTACGGAAGATTCCGAAGAATTTCTGTCCATAACTTACAAACCCTACTCCTCCCTGAAGGTACACCAAAGCGCTACGATTTTTGTACCGCCATATTCACCATTAACGTGGGCAACTATTGTAAGTACTTTCGTTCAATTGAAGTTACCTTTTTAAAGCTAGAGAGATATTAAAGTTTAAATTTTCATTTCTAACCCTTTTCTTGAAGGGGCTTCAGCGCGTGATGTCACAATGGCACCCGTGCACCAATCAGAGATCAGCTCGGTTTTAAATTTACATCTTCAGCTTGTGACGTCACAATGCTTGTGTGAGATTGTTGCAACATTGTTGCGAAAGGCAACTGCCAGTTTTTTAAAGTTGTGCAAGTCACTTAACATACACAGATCAGCATGGGGCCCCTATTCCCTCCCTCCCCCCCCCTTCTCCCCTCAACCCCTTCCTCCCCACTCCTTCCCACCTCCATCCCCACTCCTCCCCCCCTCCCTCCCCCCTCAATCCCAACCTCCATCACCACTCAGCCCCTAACTCCCCCCCTCCCTCCTTCCCTCCATCCCACCCTCCCCCCACTCCCTCCCCCCTCCCTCCACCATTCCATCCCTCTCCCCCCTCCCCCCCTCCTTCCACCCTCCCTCCCCCCCTCCCGGTTACAATGGAAACTATACGGGGACGGGCCCAACGGGGAAAGAGGGGTACTGGGAAAAGGGGAGGTCCCACTTCCCCCCTCAACCCCTTTCCTCCCCCCTCCTTCCCACCTCAATCCCCACTCCCTCCCCCCTCCCTCCCCCCTCAATCCCAACCTCCATCACCACTCAGCCCCTAACTCCCCCCGCTCCCTCCTTCCTCCATCCCACCCTCCCCCACTCCCTCCCCCCTCCCTCCACCATTCCATCCCTCTCCCCCCTCCCCCCTCCTTCCACCCTCCCTCCCCCCCTCCCGGTTACAATGGAAACCCTACGGGGACGGGCCCAACGGGGAAAGAGGGGTACTGGGAAAAGGGGAGGTCCCCCTTCCCCCCTCAACCCCTTCATCCCCCCTCCTTCCCACCTCCATCCCCACTCCCTCCCCCCCTCCTCCCCAACTCCCTCCCCCCTAACTCCCCCCTCCCTCCTTCCCTCCATCCCTCCCTCCCCCAATCCCTCCCCCTCCCTCCACCCTTCCATCCCTCTCCCCCTCCCCCCTCCTTCCACCCTCTCTCCCCCCTCCCGGTTACAATTGAAACCCTACGAGGACGGGCCCAACGGGGAAAGAGGGGTACTGGGAAAAGGGGAGGTCCCCCTCACTACCCCCTTCCCCCTCCCCTCCCCCCTTCCCCTCCCTCCCCCTCCCCCCTCCCTCCCCTCCCCCCTCCCTCCCCTCCCCTCCTCCCTCCACCCCTCCCTCCTCCCTCCCTCCCCCTTCCCTCCCTCCCTCCCCTCCTCACGGTTACAATGGAAACCCTACGAGGACGGGCCCAACGGGGAAAGAGGGGTACTGGGAAAAGGGGAGATCCCCCCTCCCTCCCCCTTCCCCCCTCTCCCCCTTACCTCCCCCCCTCCCTCCCCTCTCCCTCCCTCCTCCCCCCTTCCCCCCTCCCCCCCTCCCCCTCCCCCTCCCCTCCTCCCTCCACACCTCCCTCCTCCCTCCCTCCCTCCCCCTTCCCTCCCTCCCCTCCTCCCGGTTACAATGGAAACCCCTACGAGGACGGGCCCAATGGTGAAAGAGGGGTACTGGGAAAATGGGAGGTTCCCCTCCCCTCCCCCCCTCCCTCCCTTCTCCCTCCCCCCCTCCCTCCCCCCTCCCCTTCCCCCCTCCCTCCCCTTCCCCCCTCCCCCCTCCCTACCCCTCCCCCCTACCCCCTTCCCTCCCCCTCTCCCTCCTCCCTTCCCCCCTCCCCTCCCCCTCCCCTCCCCCTCCCCTCCCCCCTCCACACCTCCCTACTCCCTCCTCGAAAAGCAACTGACAGAAGCACTAAGTAGCCGCGAATGTTTCAAAACCAGCACTTAACCGCGAATGTTTTTTAAAAAGCACTTAACCGCGAATGTTTCAAAACAAGCAATTAAAAAGCACTTTTTTTAAAAAAGTATTTTTTTTTTATTCCAAGAGAATGGGGGGGGGGTCTGAGAATGGGGGACTGGGTAGGGGGACAACAGGGGTCGTTGCGGTGGGGGCTTGGTGGTGGGGGAAAGAGGGGTACTGGGAAAAGGGAGGTCCCACTTCCCCCCTCAACCTCTTCCTCCCCCCCCTCCTTCCCACCTCCATCCCGACTCTCTCCCCCCCTCAATCCCAACCTCCATCACCACTCAGCCCCTAACTCACCCCCTCCCTCCTTCCCCTCCATCCGACCCTCCCCCACTCCCTCCCCCCCCCTCCCTCCACCCTTCCACCCCTCTCCCCCTCCTTCCACCCTCCCTCCCCCCCCTCCCGGTTACAATGGAAACCCTACGGGGACGGGCCCAACGGTGAAAGAGGGGTACTGGGAAAAGGGGAGTTCCCCCTCCCTCCCCTCCTCCCTCCCCTCCCCCCTACCCCTCTTCCCCCCCTCCCCCTCCCCTCCCTCACCCTCCCCCTCCTCCCTCCACACCTCCCTCCTCCCTCCCTCCCCCCTCCCGGTTACAATGGAAACCCTACGAGGACGGGCCCAACGGGGAAAGAGGAGTACTGGAAAAGGGGAGGTCCCCCTCCCTCCCCCCTTCCCGCTCCCCCTCCCCCCTCCCCCTCTCCCTCCCCCTCCCCCCTACCCCCCTCCCTCCCCTCCCCCCTCCCTCCCCTCCCCTCCTCCCTCCACACCCTCCCTCCTCCCTCCCTCCCCCCTTCCCGCCCCTCCCGTCCTCCCGGTTACAATGGAAACCCTACGAGGACGGGCCCAACGGGGAAAGAGGGGTACTGGGAAAAGGGGAGGTCCCCCTCCCTCCCTCCCCCTACCCACCTCCCTCCCCCTCTCCCTCCCCCCTTCCCTCCTCCCTTCCCCCCTCCCCCCTCCCATCCCCCCCTCTCCCCCCTCCCTCCCCCCTACCCCCCTCCCTCCCCTCTCCCTCCCCCCTTCCCCCCTCCCCCCCCTCCCCTCCCTCCCCTCCTCCCTCCCCCTTCCCTCCCCTAACCCTCCCCCTTTCCTCCCCTCCCGGTTACAATGGAAACCCTACGAGGACGGGCCCAACGGGCCCACTCGGTCTAGTATACTACTAAAACTCTGCGGTCCAACATTCCGTATGTATATACGGAAGATTCCGTATGTATATACGGAAGATTCCGAAGATTTCTGTCCATAACTTACAAACCCTGCTCCTCCCAGACGGTACACCAAAGCGCTACGATTTTTGTACCGCCGTATTCACCATTGACGTGGGCAACTATTGTAAGTACTTTCGTTCAAATTGAAGCTACCTTTTTAAAGCTAGAGAGATATTAAAGTTTAAATTTTCATTTCTAACACTTTTCTTGAAGGGTCCAAACCCTACTCCTCCCAGACGGTACACCAAAGCGCTACGATTTTGTACCGCCGTATTCACCATTAACATGGGCAACTATTGTAAGTACTTTCGTTCAAATTGAAGCTACCTTTTTAAAGCTAGAGAGATATTAAAGTATAAATTTTCATTTCTAACCCTTTTCTTGAAGGGGCTTCAGTGCGTGATGTCACAATGGCACCCGTGCACCAATGAGAGATCAGCTCGGTTTTAAATTTACATCTTCAGCTTGTGACGTCACAATGCTTGTGTGAGATTGTTGCAACATTGTTGCGAAAAGCATCTGCCAGTTTTTTAAAGTTGTGCAAGTCACTTAACATACACAGATCAGCATGGGGCCCCTATTCCCTCCCTCCCCCCCCCTTCCCACCTCAACCCCTTCCTCCCCACTCCTTCCCACCTCCACCCCCCCTCCCTCCCCCCCTCCTCCCCAACTCCCTCCCCACCTCCCTCACCCCCTCCTCCCCTAACTCCCCCCCCCCTCCCTCCTTCCCTCCATCCTCCCCCCCTCCCTCCACCCTTCCATCCCTCTCCCCCCTCCCCCCTCCTTCCACCCTCCCTCCCCCCCTTCTGGTTACAAAGGAAACCCTACGGGGACGGGCCCAACGGGGAAAGAGGGGTACTGGGAAAAGGGGAGGTCCCCCCTCCCTCCCCTTCCCCCCTCCCCTCCCCCCTCCCCCTCCCCCCTAACCCTCTCCCTCCCCCTCCCTCCCCCCCTCCCCTCCTCCCTCCACACCTCCTCCTCCCTCCCTCCCCTCCTCCCGGTTACAATGGAAACCCTACGAGGACGGGCCCAACGGGGAAAGAGGGGTACTGGGAAAAGGGGAGGTCCCCCTCCCTCCCCCCTTCCCCCATCCCATCCCCCCCTCCCTCCCCTCTCCCTCCCCCCCGTTCCCCCTCCCCTTCCCCCCTCCCTCCACACCTCTCTCCTCCCTCCCTCCCCTTCCCTCCCTCCCATCCTCCCAATGCTTGTTTGAGATGGGTGCTACATTGTTTCGAAAAGCACCACTAACAGATCGCAGTGAGAAGCACTATGTGACCGTGAATGTTTCAAAACAAGCACTTAAAAAGCACTTATCTTTTTTTAAAGTATTTTTTTTTATTGCAAGTCACTTAACATACACAGATCAGCATTGGGCCACCGGGGCAAGTGTTTCGAAAAAAGCACTGAGAGTGTGTCTGGGGGAGAGAGAGAATGGGGGGGGGGGGGGGGGGTCTGAGAATGGGGACTGGGGAGGGGGACAACAGGGGTCGTTGCGGAGGGGGGCTTGGTGGTGGGGGAAAGAGGGGTACTGGGAAAAGGGGAGGTCCCACTTCCCCCCTCAACCCCTTCCTCCCCCCTCCTTCCCACCTCCATCCCCACTCCCTCCCCCCTCCCTCCCCCCTCAATCCCAACCTCCTTCACCACTCAGCCCCTAACTCCCCCCCCTCCCTCCTTCCCTCCATCCCACCCTCCCCCACTCCCTCCCCCTCCCTCCACCATTCCATCCCTCTCCCCCTCCCCCCTCCTTCCACCCTCCCTCCCCTCCTCCCGGTTACAATGGAAACCCTACGAGGACGGGCCCAATGGGGGAAAGAGGGGTACTGGGAAAATGGGAGGTTCCCCTCCCTCCCCCCTCACTCCCCCCCTCCCTCCCTTCTCCCTCCCCCCCTCCCTCCCCCCTCCCCTTCCCCCCTCCCTCCCCTTCCCCCCTCCCCCCCTCCCCTCCCCCTCCCCCCTACCCCCTTCCCTCCCCTCTCCCTCCCCCCTTCCCCCCTCCCCTCCCCCCCTCCCTCCCCCTCCCCTCCCCCCTCCACACCTCCCTACTCCCTCCCTCGAAAAGCAACTGACAGAAGCACTAAGTAGCCGCGAATGTTTCAAAACCAGCACTTAACCGCGAATGTTTTTTAAAAAAGCACTTAACCGCGAATGTTTCAAAACAAGCAATTAAAAAGCACTTTTTTTTTTAAAGTATTTTTTTTTTATTCCAAGAGAATGGGGGGGGTCTGAGAATGGGGACTGGGGAGGGGGACAACAGGGGTCGTTGCGGTGGGGGCTTGGTGGTGGGAGAAAGAGGGGTACTGGGAAAAGGGGAGGTCCCACTTCCCCCTCAACCTCTTCCTCCCCCCTCCTTCCCACCTCCATCCCCACTCTCTCCCCCCCTCAATCCCAACCTCCATCACCACTCAGCCCCTAACTCACCCCTCCCTCCTTCCCTCCATCCGACCCTCCCCCACTCCCTCCCCCCCTCCCTCCACCCTTCCACCCCTCTCCCCCTCCTTCCACCCTCCCTCCCCCCCTCCCGGTTACAATGGAAACCCTACGGGGACGGGCCCAACGGGGAAAGAGGGGTACTGGGAAAAGGGGAGTTCCCCTCCCTCCCCTCCTCCCTCCCCTCCCCCCCTACCCCTCTTCCCCCCTCCCCCCCCCCTCCCTCCCCCTCCCCTCCTCCCTCCACACCTCCCTCCACACCTCCCTCCTCCCTCCCTCCCCCCCTCCCGGTTACAATGGAAACCCTACGAGGACGGGCCCAACGGGGAAAGAGGAGTACTGGGAAAAGGGGAGGTCCCCCTCCCTCCCCCCTTCCCTCTCCCCTCCCCCATCCCCTCTCCCTCCCCCTCCCTCCCCCCTACCCCCTCCCTCCCCTCCCCCCTCCCTCCCCTCCCCTCCTCCCTCCACACCTCCCTCCTCCCTCCCTCCCCCTTCCCGCCCTCCCCTCCTCCCGGTTACAATGGAAACCCTACGAGGACGGGCCCAACGGGGAAAGAGGGGTACTGGGAAAAGGGGAGGTCCCCCTCCCTCCCTCCCCCCTACCCACCTCCCTCCCCTCTCCCTCCCCCCCTTCCCTCCTCCCTTCCCCCCTCCCCTCCCCCCTCCCATCCCCCCCTCTCCCCCCTCCCTCCCCCCTACCCCCCTCCCTCCCCTCTCCCTCCCCCCCTCCCCTCCCCCCCTCCCTCCCCTCCTCCCTCCCCCTTCCCTCCCCCAACCCTCCCCCTTTCCTCCCCTCCCGGTTACAATGGAAACCCTACGAGGACGGGCCCAACGGGCCCACTCGGTCTAGTATACTACTAAAACTCAGATCTTGTGTTATATATATATATAACACTGATGTCGGCTGAATACGGCAATTCCGGCAAAACGGTGAACCGTAGCGCCACGATTTTTGTACCGCCTTAATCAGCATGCGGTTCGCTGCTGGAAAATGATATTTTTATTTAATTCGGACGCATATTTTTTAAGTTACAGAGGTTTAAAAGTGCTGCCCCCCCTGATTTATCGAAGTTTTGACAGAAGGGGGGCGCTGCGGTGCGGATTGTGATGTCACAATGCCCCTGTGAGATGGACTCGAGCTGACCCCCCTTCCCCCCCCCCCCAGCGGTATTCAGCGTGTGACGTCACAATGCCCCTGTGCTACATTGTTGCGAAGAGCTGTCAAGTCAAGTCCATTTTATTTGTATAGCACATTTAAAAACAACCCACGTTGACCAAAGTTCTGTACATCTGATTAGGTACTAAGGAAAAAATGAAACATACAGTGGCACGCAAACAGTTCACAGCGCCTCCTCAATGAGCCTCAAACGCTAGGGAGTAGAAATAGGTTTTGAGCCTGGACTTAAAGGAGTCGATGGAGGGGGCAGTTCTGATGGGGAGAGGGATGCTCTTTCCACCCTCCCCCTCTCTCCCTCCCCCCTCCCCCCTTTCCCCCCTCCCCCCCTTTCCGCCCTCCCCTTCCACCCTCCCCTCCCCTCCCCCCTCCCTCCCCCTTCCCTCCCCCCACTCCCCTTCCCCCTTCCCCCTCCCCTCCTCCCTCCACACCTCCCTCCTCCCCCCCTCCCCCTTCCCTCCCTCCCCTTCTCCCGGTTACAATGTAAACCCTACGAGGACGGGCACAATGGGGAAAGAGGGGTACTGGGAAAAGGGGAGGTCCCCCTCCCTCCGCCCTTCCCCTCCCCCCTCCCTCCCCCTCCCCCTCTCTCCCCCTCCCCCTCTCTCCCTCCCCCTCCCCCTCTCTCCCTCCCCCCTTCCCCCCCTCCCCTTCCCCCCCTCCCCTCCCCTACCCCCTCCCTCCCCCTCCCCTCCTCCCTCCACACCTCTCTCTCTCCCCCTTCCCTCCCTCCCCTCCTCCCGGTTACAATGGAAACCCTACGAGGACGGGCCCAACGGGCACACTTGAGATGGGTGCTACAGTGAGAAGCACTATGTGACCGCGAATGTTTCAAAACAAGCACTTAAAAAGCACTTATCTCTTTTTAAAGTATATTTTTTTATTGCAAGTCACTTAACATACACAGATCAGCATTGGGCCCATATGCTCGTGGGCCACCGGGGCAAGTGTTTCGAAAAAAGCACTGAGAGTGTGTATGGGGAGAGAGAGAATGGGGGGGGGGGGGTCTGTGAATGGGGACTGGGGACAACAGGGGTCGTTGCGGAGGGGGCTTGGTGGTGGGGGAAAGAGGGGTACTGGGAAAAGGGGAGGTCCCACTTCCCCCATCAACCCCTTCCTCCCCCCTCCTTCCCACCTCCATCCCCACTCCCTCCCCCCCTCCCTCCCCCCTCAATCCCAACCTCCATCACCACTCAGCCCCTAACTCCCCCCCTCCCTCCTTCCCTCCATCCCACCCTCCCCCACTCCCTCCCCCCTCCCTCCACCATTCCATCCCTCTCCCCCTCCCCCCTCCTTCCACCATCCCTCCACCCCTCCCGGTTACAATGGAAACCCTACAGGGACGGGCCCAACGGGGAAAGAGGGGTACTGGGAAAAGGGGAGATCCCCCTCCCTCCCCCCTCCCCTCTCCCCCTCCCTCCCCCTACCCCTTCACTCCCCCCTTCCCCCCTCCCCTCCCTCCCCCCTCCTCCCTCCCTCCCCCTTCCCTCCCTCCCCTCCTCCCGGTTACAATGGAAACCCTACGAGGACGGGCCCAACGGGGAAAGAGGGGTACTGGGAAAAGGGGAGATCCCCCTCCCTCCCTCCCCCCTCACTCCCCCTTACCTCCCCCCTACCCCCCTCCCTCCCCTCTCCCTCCCTCCTCCCCCCTTCCCCCCCTCCCCTCCCCCTCCCCTCCCCTCCTCCCTCCACACCTCCCTCCTCCCTCCCTCCCCCTCCCCTCCCTCCCCTCCTCCCGGTTACAATGGAAACCCTACGAGCACGGGCCCAATGGGGAAAGAGGGGTACTGGGAAAAGGGGAGGTCCCCCTCCCTCCCCCCTCACTCCCTTCTCCCTCCCCCCTCCCTCCCCCTCCCCTTCCCCCCTCCCTCCCCTTCCCCCCTCCCCTCCCTCCCCCTCCCCCCTACCCCCTTCCCTCCCCTCTCCCTCCCTCCCTTCCCCCCTCCCCTCCCCCCCTCCCTCCCCCTCCCCTCCCCACCTCCCTACTCCCTCCCTCCCCCTTCCCTACCCCCACTCCCCTCCCGGTTACAATGGAAACCCTACGAGGACGGGCCCAACGGGCACACTTGTTCTAGTATACTACTAAAACTCAGATCTTGTGTTATATATATATATAACACTGATGTCGGCTGAATACGGCAATTCCGGCAAAACGGTGAACCGTAGCGCCACGATTTTTGTACCGCCTTAATCAGCATGCGGTTCGCTGCTGGAAAATGATATTTTTATTTAATTCGGACGCATATTTTTTAAGTTACAGAGGTTTAAAAGTGCTGCCCCCCCTGATTTATCGAAGTTTTGACAGAAGGGGGGCGCTGCGGTGCGGATTGTGATGTCACAATGCCCCTGTGAGATGGACTCGAGCTGACCCCCCTTCCCCCCCACCCCAGCGGTATTCAGCGTGTGACGTCACAATGCCCCTGTGCTACATTGTTGCGAAGAGCTGTCAAGTCAAGTCCATTTTATTTGTATAGCACATTTAAAAACAACCCACGTTGACCAAAGTGCTGTACATCTGATTAGGTACTAAGGAAAAAATGAAACATACAGTGGCACGCAAACAGTTCACAGCGCCTCCTCAATGAGCCTCAAACGCTAGGGAGTAGAAATAGGTTTTGAGCCTGGACTTAAAGGAGTCGATGGAGGGGGCAGTTCTGATGGGGAGAGGGATGCTCTTTCCACCCTCCCCCTCTCTCCCTCCCCCCTCCCCCCTTTCCCCCCTCCCCCCCTTTCCGCCCTCCCCTTCCCCCCCTCCCTCCCCTCCTCCCTCCTCCCTCCCTCCCCCTTCCCTCCCTCCCCTCCTCCCGGTTACAATGGAATCCCTACGAGGACGAGCCCAACGGGGAAAGAGGGGTACTGGGAAAAGGGGAGAGCCCCCTCCCTTCCCCCTCCCCCCTACCCCCCCTCCCCTCTCCCCCTCCCTCCCCCTCCCTCCCCCTACCCCCTCACTCCCCCCTTCCCCCCTCCCCTCCCCCCCTCCCTCCCCCCTCCTCCCTCCCTCCCCCTTCCCTCCCTCCCCTCCTCCCGGTTACAATGGAAACCCTACGAGGACGGGCCCAACGGGGAAAGAGGGGTACTGGGTAAAGGGGAGGTCCCCCTCCTCCCCCTTCCCCTCCCTCCCCCTACCCCCCTCCCTCCCTCCCCTCTCCCTCCCCTACCCCCTCCCCTCCCCCCTCCTTCCCCATCTCCCTCCACACCTCCCTCCTCCCTCCACACCTCCCTCCTCCCTCCCTCACCCTTCCCTCCCTCCCGTCCTCCCGGTTACAATGGAAACCCTACGAGGACAGGCCCAACGGGGAAAGAGGGGAACTGGGAAAAGGGGAGGTCCCCCTCCTTCCCCCCTTCCCCCCTCCCCTCCCCTCCCAAACAGTTCACAGTACCTCCTCAATTAGCCTCAAAAGCTAGGGAGTAGAAATAGGTTTTGAGCCTGGACTTAAAGGAGTCGATGGAGGAGGCAGTCCTGATGGGGAGAGGGATGCTCTTTCAACCCTCCCCCTCTCTCCCTCCCCCCTTCCCCCCCCCTCCCCCCTTTCCGCCCTCCCCTTCCCCCCCTCCCTCCCCTCCTCCCTCCCTCCCTCCCTCCCCTCCTCCCGGTTACAATGGAAACCCTACAAGGACGGGCACAACGGGGAAAGAGGGGTACTGGGAAAAGGGGAGGTCCTCCTCCCTCCCCCCCTTCCCTCTCCCCTTCCCCCCTCCCCCTTCCCCCTCCCCTCCCACCCCTTCCCCCTCCCCTCCCCCCCCTCCATCCCCCTCCCCCCTCCCTCCCCGCCTCCCAGTTACAATGGAAACCTTACGGGGACGGGCCCAACGGGGAAAGAGGGGTACTGGGAAAAGGGGAGGTCCCCCTCCCTCCCCCTATCCCCCTCCCTCCCCCCATCCACCCTCCCGCCACCCCTCACCCTCCCCTCCTCCCTCCACACCTCCCTCCTCCCTCCCTCCCCCTTCCCTCCCTCCCCTCCTCCCGGTTACAATGGAAACCTTACGAGGACTGGCCCAACGGGGAAAGAGGGGTACTGGGAAAAGTGGAGGTACCCCTCCCTCCCCCCTTCCCCCTCCCCCCCCTCCCTCCCCTCTCCCTCCCCCCTCCCCTCCCCCTCCCTCCCCCTCCCCTACCCCACTCCCTCCCCTCTCCCTCCCCCCTTCCCCCCTTCTCCCCTCCTCCTCCCTCCCCCTCCCCTGCCCTCCTCCCTCCCTCCCCCTTCCCTCCCCCGCACTCCCCTCCCGGTTACAATGGAAACCCTACGAGGACGGGCCCAACGGGCACACTTGAGATGGGTGCTACAGTGAGAAGCACTATGTGACCGCGAATATTTCAACACAAGCACTTAAAAAGCACTTATCTCTTTTTAAAGTATTTATTTTTATTGCAAGTCACTTAACATACACAGATCAGCATTGGGCCCATATGCTCGTGGGCCACCGGGGCAAGTGTTTCGAAAAAAGCACTCAACCCCTTCCTCCCCCCTCCTTCCCACCTCCATCCCCACTCCCTCCCCCCTCAATCCCAACCTCCATCACCACTCAGCCCCTAACTCCCCCCTCCCTCCTTCCCTCCATCCCACCCTCCCCCACTCCCTCCCCCCTCCCTCCACCATTCCATCACTCTCCCCCTCCCCCCTGTGCCAAGCAGCTGCTATTGGGTGTCTGCTCTTTACAAATTTACATTTTTTGATTTTTAACCTTTTTTTTCCAAGGTCTTCAGCTTGTGACGTCACAATGCTTGTGCTACATTGTTGCGAAAAGCAAATGGTTGTTTTTTAAAGTTGTGTTTTTAATTGCAAGTCACTTAACATACACAGATCAGCATGGGGCCCCTATGCTCGTGGGCCACCGGGGCAAGTGTTACGAAAAAAGAAAGGGGAGGTCCCCCTTCCCCCCTCAACCCCTTCCTCCCCACTCCTTCCCACCTCCATCCCCACTCCCTCCCCCCCTCCTCCCCAACTCCCTCCCCCCCTCCTCCCCAACTCCCTCCCCATCCCTCCCCACCTCCCTCACCCCTCGGGGACAGGCCCAACGGGGAAAGAGGGGTACTGGGAAAAGGAGAGGTCCCCCTCTCTCCCCCCTTCCCCCTCCCTCCCCCTCCCTCCACCTCCCCCCCTTCCCCCTCCCCCCCTTCCCCTCCCACCCCTTCCCCCCTCCCCTCCCCCCCTCCATCCCCCTCCCCTCCTCCATCCCTCCCCCCTCCCTCCCGGTTACAATGGAAACCCTACGAGGACGGGCCCAACGGGGAAAGAGGGGTACTGGGAAAAGGGGAGGTCCCCCTCCCTCCTCCCTTCCCCCCTCCCTCCCCTCTCCCTCCACCTCCCCCTCTTCCCCCTCCCCTTCCCCCCTCCCCTCCCCCCTTCCCTCCCCTCCTCCCTCCACACCTCCCTCCTCCCTCCCTCCCCCCTCCCTCCCCGCCTCCTGGTTACAATGGAAACCCTACGAGGACGGGCCCAACGGGGAAAGAGGGGTACTGGGAAAACGGGTGGTCCCCCTCCCTCCCCCCCTCCCCCTCCCCATAACCCCTCCCTTCACTGTCCCTCCCCCCTCCCCCCCTCCCGTCCCCCACTCCCTCCCCCTCCCCTCCCCCCTCCCTTCCCTCCCCCCCACTCCCCTCCCGGTTACAATGGAAACCCTACGAGGACGGGCCCAACGGGGAAAGAGGGGTAATGGGAAAAGGGGAGGTCCCCCTCCCTCCCCCTTCTCCCCTCCCCTCCCCCTCCCTCCCTACCCACCTCCACTCCCCTCTCCCTCCCCCCCCTCTCCCTCCCCCCCCTTCCCCTCTCCAACCCTCCCCTCCCCCTCCCCTCCTCCCTCCTCCCTCCCTCCCCCTTCCCTCCCCTCCTCCCGGTAACAATGGAAACCCTACGAGGACGGGCCCAACGGGGAAAGCGGGGTACTGGGAAAAGGGGAGGTCCCCCTCCCTCCCTCTTTCCCCTCTCCCTACCCCCCTCCATCCTCTCTCCCTCCCCCCTCCCCTCCTCCCTCCCTCCCCCTCTCCCTCCCCCTCCCTTCCTCCCACCCTCCCCCTTCCCTCCCCCCCACTCCCCTCCCGGTTACAATGGAAACCCTACGAGGACGGGCCCAACGGGCACACTTACACTTGTGCTAGTATACTACTAAAACTCAGATCTTGTAACGTTTTTGTATATATATTCCACTGATGTCGGCTGAAGGCAATTCCGGCAAAACGGTAAACCGCAGCGCCACGATTTTTGTACCGCCTTAATCAGCATGCGGTTCGCTGCTGGAAAATGATATTTTTATTTAATTCGGACGCATATTTTGTAAGTTACAGAGGTCTAAAGGCGCTGCCCCCCCTCATTTATCGAAGTTTTGACAGAAGGGGGGCGCTGCGGTCCGGCAGTGCTCAGTACGCATGCGCGGAATCTCCACACTCAGTACTCAACACGCATGCGCGGAATATCCTCGCACGCACAAAAACAATGGACGCCGTTAGCGGAGCAAGCCCGCGATCACCGGCACACCTCTCCTCTCTCCCCTTGCTTCTCTCCTCTCTCCAAAAACCGGGAGAACATCTCCCCGCAAACCACCCCCCCTCCCAACTCACTCTCTCCCCCCTCAACAAATACCGCAACATCTGTCATCACAAAACGGGTAAGAGTAGGGCTGGGGGAGGAGAGAATGGGGGGAGTGGGGACGGGCCCAAAGGGCCCGCTTCCAACGGGCACACTTGTTCTAGTATACTATTAAAACTCAGATCTTGTATGTATATATATATATTCCACTGATGTCGGCTGAATACGGCAATTCCGGCAAAACGGTGAACCGTAGCGCCACGATTTTTGTACCGCCTTAATCAGCATGCGGTTCGCTGCTGGAAAATGATATTTTTATTTAATTCGGGCGCATATTTTTTAAGTTACAGAGGTTTAAAAGTGCTGCCCCCCCTCATTTATCGAAGTTTTGACAGAAGGGGGGCGCTGCGGTGCGGCAGTGCTCAGTACGCATGCGCGGAATCTCCTCACTCTGTACTCAGCACGCATGCGCGGCATCTCCTCACTCGCACCAAAACAATGGACGCCGTTAGCGGCGCCAGCCCGCGATCACCGGCTCACCTCTCCTCTCTCCCCTTGCTTCTCTCCTCTCTCCCACACCCGTGAGAACATCTCCCCGCTATCCCCCCCCCCCCCCGGGCCTTTGAATGATGCGATCTCCCGAAGCCCCCCCCCCCCCACCGGACTTTTCACTGATCCGATCACCCGCACCCCCCCCCCCCCCCCCGGGCCTTTAACTGATGCTAAGAGTGTGTCTGGGGGAGAGAAAATGGGGGGGGGGGGCTGAGAATGGGGAATGGGACAACAGGGGTAGTGCGGAGGGGAATTGGTGGTGGGGGAAAGAGGGGTACTGGGAAAAGGGGAGGTCCATATCCCTCCCCTCTCCCCCATCCCTCCCTCCCCCCCTCTCTCCCCCCCCCTCCCTCCCTCCACAAATACCACCCCATCTCTCATCACACTCCCCCCCCTCCCTCCACCCTCCATCCTCAACACATCCTCCCTCCACCACTCCCTCCCCCTCGATCACTCCACACCTCCCTCCCCCAAACCTCCCTCTCCCTCCCTTCCCCCCTTCACTCCCTCACCCCCTCCCGGATACAATGGAAACCCTAAGAGGACGGGCCAAAGGGGAGAGTGTGGGGAGAGTAAGAGTGGGGATGGGGGACGAGAGAATGGGGGAGTGGGGAATGGGCCCAACGGGCCCACTTTGTCTAGTATACTATTAAAACTCAGATCTTGTATGTACGTATATATATTTCACTGATGTCGGCTGAATACGGCGATTTCGGCAAAACGGTGAACCGTAACGCCACAATTTTTGTACCGCCTTAATCACCATGCGGTTCGCTGCAGGAAAATGATATTTTTATTTAATTCGGTCGCATATTTTTTAAGTTACAGAGGTTTTAAAGCGCTGCCCCCCCTGATTTATCGAAGTTTTGACAGAAGGGGGGCGCTGCGGTGCGGATTAATCTTCATTGTGATGTCACAATGCCCCTGTGAGATGAACTCGAGCTGACCACCCTTCCCCCCCCGCGGTATTCAGCGTGTGACGTCACAATGCCCCTGTGCTACATTGTTGCGAAAAGCTGTCAAGTCAAGTCAATTTTATTTGTATAGCACATTTAAAAACAACCCACGTTGACCAAAGTGCTGTACATCTGATTAGGTACTAAGGAAAAAAATGAAACATACAGTAGCACGCAAACAGTTCACAGCACCTCCTCAATGAGCCTCAAACGCTAGGGAGTAGAAATAGGTTTTGAGCCTGGACTTAAAGGAGTGGATGGAGGGGGCAGTTCTGATGGGGAGAGGGATGCTGTTCCACAGTCTAGGAGCTGCAACCGCAAAAGCTCGGTCACCCCTGAGCTTAAGACCGGAAGCTTAGTGACCGGAAATTTTGTGAAAAGACACTGAGAGTGTGTCTGGGGGAGAGAGATTGTTGCGGAGGGAGATTGTTGCGGAGGGGGATTGGTGGTGGGGGGAAAGAGGGGTACTGGGAAAAGGGGAGGTCCCCCTTCCCCCCTCAACCCCTCCCTCCCCCCTCCTTCCCACCTCCATCCCCACTCCCTCCTAAAACTCCTCCCCCTCCCTCCCCAACTCCCTCCACCCTCCCTCACCCCTCCTCCCTAACTCCCCCGTCCCCTCCATCCCTCCCGCCCCCCTCCCTTCCACCCTCAACCCCTTCCTCCCCCCTCCTTCCCACCTCCATCCCCACACCCTCCCCCCCTCCTCCCCAACTCCCTCCCCACCTCCCCCACACCTCCCCCCTAACTCCCCCACCTCCCTCCTTCCCTCCATCCCTCCCCCCTCCCTCCACCCTTCCATCCCTCTCCCCCTCCCCCCTCCCTTCCATCCCTCTCCCCCCTCCTTCAACCCTCCCTCCCCCCCTTCCGGTTACAATGGAAACCCTACGGGAACGGGCCCAACGGGGAAAGAGGGGTACTGGGAAAAGGGGAGGTCCCCCTCCCCCCTCCCTCCACCTCCCCCCCCTTCCCCCCTCCCCCTTCCCCATCCCCTCCCCCCCTCCCTCCCCCTCCCCTCCTCCCTCCTCCCTCCCTCCCTCCCCACCTCCCGGTTACAATGGAAACCCTACGAGGACGGGCCCAACGGGGAAAGAGGGGTACTGGGAAAAGGGGAGGTCCCCCTCCCTCCCCCCTTCCCCCTCCCTCCCCCCCTCCCTCCCCCCCTCCCCTCCTCCATCCCCCCTCCCTCCCCTCCCCCCTCCACACCTCCCTCCTCCCCCTTCCCTCCCCCCCACTCCCCTCCCGGTTACAATGGAAACCCTACGAGGACGGGCCCAACGGGGAAAGAGGGGTACTGGGAAAAGGGGAGGTCCCCCTCCCTCCCCCTTTACCCCTCCCTCCCCCTTTACCCCTCCCTCCCCCTTTACCCCTCCCTCCCCCTTTACCCCTCCCTCCCCCTTTACCCCTCCCTCCCCCTTTACCCCTCCCTCCCCCTTTAACCCTCCCTCCCCCTTCCCCCCTCCCCTCCCCCCCCTCCCTCCCCCTCTCCCCCCTCACCCCTTCCCCCCTCCCCTCCCCCCTCCCTCCCCCTCCCCTCCTCCCTCCACACCTCCCTCCCTCCTCCTTGCCTCCCTCCCCTCCTCCTGGTTACAATGGAAACCCTACGAGGACGGGCCCAACGGGGAAAGAGGGGTACTGGGAAAAGGGGAGGTCCCCCTCCCTACCCCCTTCTCCCCTCCCCCCCCTACCCCCCTCCCTCCCCTCTCCCTCCCCCTACCCCCCCTTCTCCCCCCTACCCCCCCTTCTCCCCCCCTCCCTCCCCCTCCCCTCCTCCCTCCACCTTCCCTCCCTCCCCTCCTCCTGGTTACAATGGAAACCCTACGAGGACGGGCCCAACGGGGAAAGAGGGGTACTGGGAAAAGGGGAGGCCCCCTCCCTCCCCCCTACCCCCCTCCCTCCCCTCCTCCCCCTCCCCCCTACCTCCCCTCCCCCCTCTCCCTCCCCCCCACCCTCCCCCTTTCCTCCCCCCCACTCCCCTCCCGGTTACAATGGAAACCCTACGAGGACGGGCCCAACGGGCACACTTGTGCTAGTCTATATACTATTAAAACTCAGATCTTGTGAATATATCAATATGTTTGTTACATGTTTATTTGTATCAATGATTTCGGCAAAACGGTAAACAGTCGCGCCACGGTTTTTGCACCGACTTAGCCGCCAACCTCCCGGCTGACCGTCCGCGATATTTTCATTTAATTTGGTTGTATATATTTTAAGTTACAGAGGTTTTAAAGCGCTGCCCCCCCCTGATTTATCGAAGGTTTTACAGAAGGGGGGCGCTGCGGTGCGGATTTAGTCTTCAGCTTGTGACGGCTACATTGTTTCGAGAAGTTTCCAGAAAAGCACAGATTGTTTTAGTGTTTTTTGTTATTGCAAGTCACTTGACATACACAGATCAGGAGGACGGGCCCAACGGGCACACTTGGAGAGTAAGAGTGGGGCTGGGGGAGGAGAGAATGGGGGGTGTGGGGTCGGGCCCAACGGGCCCGCTTTGCTAGTCTATCTATATACTATTAAAACTCAGATCTTGTGTATTTTTTGGGGGTTTGACCTGGTATGCACGTAACAACGGTTTCTCTGATTTCGTCAAAACGGTGAACCGTAGCGCCACGATTTTTGCACCACCTTAATCACCACGCGGTTATCTGCTGGAAAATTATTTTTTATTTAATTCGGTCGCATGTTTTTTAAGTTACAGAGGTTTTAAAGCGCTCCCCCCCCCCCCCCTAATTTATAGAGGGCGCTGTGGTGCGGATTTATTGAAGGTCTTCAGCTTGTGATGTCACAATGCCCCTGTGAGATGGGTGCAACATTGTTGCGAAAAGCGTGTGACGTCACAATGGACAAGCAGCTGCTATTGGGTGTCTACTCTTTACAAATTTACATTTTTTTATGAGAAGCACTTGGTCAAGTCAAGTCAATTTTATTTGTATAGCACATTTAAAAACAACCCACATTGACCAAAGTGCTGTACATCTGATTAGGTACTAAGGAAAAAAATGAAACATACAGTGGCACGCAAACAGTTCACAGCACCTCCTCAATGAGCCTCAAACGCGAGGGAGTAGAAATAGGTTTTGAGCCTGGACTTAAAGGAGTGGATGGAGGGGGCAGTTCTGATGGGGAGAGGGATGCTGTTCCACAGTCTAGGAGCTGCAACCGCAAAAGCTCGGTCACCCCTGAGCTTAGTGACCGGAAATTTTGTGAAAAGACACTGAGAGTGTGTCTGGGGGAGAGAGATCGTTGCGGAGGGGGCTTGGTGGTGGGGGGAAAGAGGGGTACTGGGAAAAGGGGAGGTCCCCCTTCCCCCCTCAACCCCTTCCTCCCCCCTCCTTCCCACCTCCACCCCCACTCCCTCCTAAAACTCCTCCTCCCTCCCCAACTCCCTCCACCCTCCCTCACCCCTCCCCCCTAACTCCCCCCGTCCCCTCCATCCCTCCCTCCCCCTCTCCCTTCCCCCTCCCCTCCCCCTCCCTCCCCCTCCCCCCCTACCCCTCTCCCTCCCCTCCCCCCTCCCCTCCACCCTCCCTCACCCTCCACACCTCCCTCCTCCCTCCCTCCCCTTACCCCCCCCCCAATCCGCTACCGGTTACAATGGAAACCCTACGAAGACGGGCCCAACGGGGAAAGAGGGGTACTGGGAAAAGGGGAGGTCCCCCTCCCCCCTCCCCTCCCCCCCTCACTCCCCCACCACCCCTACCACCCTCCCTCCCCTCCCTCCCCCCTTCCCCTCCACCCCTCCCCCCCTTCCCTGCCTCCCCTCCTCCCGGTTACAATGGAAACCCTACGAGGACGGGCCCAACGGGGAAAGAGGGCTACTGGGAAAAGGGGAGGTCCCCCTCCCTCCCCACTTGCCCCCTCCCCTCCCCCTCCCTCCCCCTCCCTCCCCCTCCCCCCTACCCCTCTCCCTCCCCCCTTCCCCCCTCCCCTCCCTCCCCCTCCCCTCCCCCTCCACACCTCCCTCCTCCCTCCCTCCCCTTACCCCCCCCCCACTCCCCTCCCGGTTACAATGGAAACCCTACGAAGACGGGCCCAACGGGGAAAGAGGGGTACTTGGAAAAGGGGAGGTCCCCCTCCCCTCCCTCCCCCTCCCCCCCCTCTCCCTCCCCCTCCCCCCTTCCCTCCCCCCTCCCTCCCCCTCCCCTCCTACCTCCCTTCCCTGCCTCCCCTCCTCCCGGTTACAATGGAAACCCTACGAGGACGGGCCCAACGGGGAAAGAGGGCTACTGGGAAAAGGGGAGGTCCCCCTCCCTCCCCACTTCCCCCCTCCCCTCCCAACTCCCTCCCTCCCCCCTCCCTCCCCCCTACCCCGCTTCCCCTCTCCGTCCCCCCTCCCCCCTTCCCCCCTCCCCCCCTTCCCCCCTCCCCTTCCCCCTCCCCTCCCCCCCTCCCCTCCTCCCTCCACACCTCCCTCCTCCCTCCCTCCCCTTCCCTCCCTCCCCTCCTCCCGGTTACAATGGAAACCCTACGAGGATGGGCCCAACGGGGAAAGAGGGGTACTGGGAAAAGGGGAGGTCCCCCTCCCTCCCTACCCCCCTCCCCTCTCCCTCCCCCGTCCCCCCTTCCCCTCCCATCCCCCACTCCCTCCCCCTCCCCTCCTCCCTCCACACCTCCCTCCTCCCCTTCCCTCCCTCCCCTCCTCCCGGTTACAATGGAAACCCTACGAGGACAGGCACAGCGGGGAAAGAGCGGTACTGGGAAAAGGGGAGGTCCCCCTCCCTCCCCCTACCCCCCTCCCTCCCCTCTCCCTCCCCCTTCCCCCCTTCCCCCTCCCTCCCCTCTCCCTCCCCCTTCCCCCCTTCCCCCTCCCCTCCCCTCCCCCCCTCCCTCCCCCTCCCCTCCTCCCTGCACACCTCCCTCCTCCCCTTCCCTCCCTCCCCTCCTCCCGGTTACAATGGAAACCCTACGAGGATGGGCCCAACGGGCACACTTGTGCTAGTATACTATTAAAACTCACTTCTTGTGTATATTTTTTTTGGGGGTTTGACCTGGTATGCGCGTAACAATGGTTTCTCTGATTTCGTCAAAACGGTGAACCGTAGCGCCACGATTTTTGCACCACCTTAATCGCCACGCGGTTATCTGCTGGAAAATTATTTTTTATTTAATTCGGTCGCATGTTTTTTAAGTTACAGAGGTTTTAAAGCGCTCCCCCCCCCCCCCTAATTTATAGGGGGCGCTGTGGTGCGGATTTATTGAAGGTCTTCAGCTTGTGATGTCACAATGCCCCTGTGAGATGAGCTCGAGCTGACCCCCGTCCCCCCCCCCCCCTTCAGCGTGTGATGTCACAATGGACAAGCAGCTGCTATTGGGTGTCTACTCTTTACAAATTTACATCTTTTTATTTTAAACCTTTTTTTTCAAGGTCTTCAGCTTGTGACGTCACAATGCTTGTGTGAAGCAGCTGATTGTTTTTTAAAGTTGTGTTTTTTATTGCAAGTCACTTAACATACACAGATCAGCATGGGGCCCCTATGCTCGTGGGCCACCGGGGCAAGTGTTTCGAAAAAAGAAAGGGGTGGTCCCCCTTCCCCCCTCAACCCCTTCCTCCCCACTCCTTCCCACCTCCATCCCCACTCCCTCCCCCCCTCCTCCCCAACTAACTCCCCATCCCTCCCCACCTCCCTCACCCCTCGGGGACGGGCCCAACGGGGAAAGAGGGGTATTGGGAAAAGGGGAGGTCCCCCTCCCTCCCCCCTCCCCCCTTCCCCCTCCCTCCCCCATACCCCCTCCCCTCCCCCTCTCTCCCCCTCCCCTCCCCTCCCCTCCCCCTCCACACCTCCACATCTCCCTCCTCCCTTCCCTCCCCCCCACTCCCCTCCCGGTTACAATGGAAACCCTACGAGGACGGGCCCAACGGGGAAAGAGCGGTACTGGGAAAAGGGGAGGTCCCCCTCCCTCCCCCTTCCCCCCTCCCCTCCCCCTCCCTCCCCCCCTACCTTGCTCCCTCCCCTGCTCCCTCCCCTCTCCCCCCCTTCCCCTCCCCCTTCCCCTCCCCCTCCCCCTCCCCTCCTCCCTCCAGATCAGCATGGGGCCTCTATGCTCGTGGGCCACCGGAGCAAGTGTTGCGAAACAGCACTTGGAGTGTGTCTGGGGGAGAGAGAGAATGGGGGGGGAGAGAGAGAATGGGGGGGGAGAGAGAGAATGGGGGGGGTCTGAGAATGGGAACTGGGGAGGGGGACAACAGGGGTCGTTGCGGAGGTGGCTTGGTGGTGGGGGAAAGAGGGGTACTGGGAAAAGGGTAGGTCCCCCTTCACCCCTCAACCCCTTCCTCCCCCCTCCTTCCCACCTCCATCCCCACTCCCTCCCCCCCTCCTCCCCCTCCCTCCCCAACTCCCTCCCCACCTCCCTCAACCCTCCCCACCTAACTCCCCCCCTCCCTCCTTCCCTCCATTCCTCCCTCCCTCCCCCAATCCCTCCCCCCTCCCTCCACACTTCCATCCCTCTCCACCTCCACCCTCCCTCCCCCCTCCCTCCTTCCCTCCATCCTTCCCTCCATCCCTCCCTCCCCCAATCCCTCCCCCCTCCCTCCACCCCTCTCCCCCTCCCCCTCCCCACTCCTTCCACCCTCCCTCCCCCCTCCCGGTTACAATGGAAACCCTACAGGGACGGGCCCAACGGGGAAAGAGGGGTACTGGGAAAAGGGGAGATCCTCCTCCCTCCCCCTTCCACCCTCCCTCCCTCCCCCTCCCCCCTACCCCTCTCCCTCCCCCCTCCCCCCCCTCCCCCTCCCCTCCTCCCTCCACACCTCCCTCCTCCCTCCCTCCCCCTTTCCTCCCTCCCCTCCTCCCGGTTACAATGGAAACCCTACGAGGATGGGCCCAACGGGCACACTTGTGCTAGTATACTATTAAAACTCACTTCTTGTGTATATTTTTTTTGGGGGTTTGACCTGGTATGCGCGTAACAATGGTTTCTCTGATTTCGTCAAAACGGTGAACCGTAGCGCCACGATTTTTGCACCACCTTAATCACCACGCGGTTATCTGCTGGAAAATTATTTTTTATTTAATTCGGTCGCATGTTTTTTAAGTTACAGAGGTTTTAAAGCGCTCCCCCCCCCCCCTAATTTATAGGGGGCGCTGTGGTGCGGATTTATTGAAGGTCTTCAGCTTGTGATGTCACAATGCCCCTGTGAGATGAGCTCGAGCTGACCCCCGTCCCCCCCCCCCTTCAGCGTGTGATGTCACAATGGACAAGCAGCTGCTATTGGGTGTCTACTCTTTACAAATTTACATCTTTTTATTTTAAACCTTTTTTTTCAAGGTCTTCAGCTTGTGACGTCACAATGCTTGTGTGAAGCAGCTGATTGTTTTTTAAAGTTGTGTTTTTTATTGCAAGTCACTTAACATACACAGATCAGCATGGGGCCCCTATGCTCGTGGGCCACCGGGGCAAGTGTTTCGAAAAAAGAAAGGGGAGGTCCCCCTTCCCCCCTCAACCCCTTCCTCCCCACTCCTTCCCACCTCCATCCCCACTCCCTCCCCCCCTCCTCCCCAACTAACTCCCCATCCCTCCCCACCTCCCTCACCCCTCGGGGACGGGCCCAACGGGGAAAGAGGGGTATTGGGAAAAGGGGAGGTCCCCCTCCCTCCCCCCTCCCCCCTTCCCCCTCCCTCCCCCATAGCCCCTCCCCTCCCCCTCTCTCCCCCTCCCCTCCCCTCCCCTCCCCCTCCACACCTCCACACCTCCCTCCTCCCTTCCCTCCCCCCCACTCCCCTCCCGGTTACAATGGAAACCCTACGAGGACGGGCCCAACGGGGAAAGAGCGGTACTGGGAAAGGGGGAGGTCCCCCTCCCTCCCCCTTCCCCCCTCCCCTCCCTCCCCCCCTACCCTGCTCCCTCCCCTGCTCCCTCCCCTCTCCCCCCCTTCCCCTCCCCCTTCCCCTCCCCCTCCCCTCCTCCCTCCAGATCAGCATGGGGCCTCTATGCTCGTGGGCCACCGGAGCAAGTGTTGCGAAACAGCACTTGGAGTGTGTCTGGGGGAGAGAGAGAATGGGGGGGGAGAGAGAGAATGGGGGGGGTCTGAGAATGGGAACTGGGGAGGGGGACAACAGGGGTCGTTGCGGAGGTGGCTTGGTGGTGGGGGAAAGAGGGGTACTGGGAAAAGGGTAGGTCCCCCTTCACCCCTCAACCCCTTCCTCCCCCCTCCTTCCCACCTCCATCCCCACTCCCTCCCCCCCTCCTCCCCCTCCCTCCCCAACTCCCTCCCCACCTCCCTCAACCCTCCCCACCTAACTCCCCCCCTCCCTCCTTCCCTCCATTCCTCCCTCCCTCCCCCAATCCCTCCCCCCTCCCTCCACACTTCCATCCCTCTCCACCTCCACCCTCCCTCCCCCCTCCCTCCTTCCCTCCATCCTTCCCTCCCTCCCCCAATCCCTCCCCCCTCCCTCCACCCCTCTCCCCCTCCTTCCACCCTCCCTCCCCCCTCCCGGTTACAATGGAAACCCTACAGGGACGGGCCCAACGGGGAAAGAGGGGTACTGGGAAAAGAGGGGTACTGGGAAAAGAGGGGTACTGGGAAAAGGGGAGGTCCTCCTCCCTCCCCCTTCCACCCTCCCTCCCTCCCCCTCCCCTACCCTCCTCCCTCCCCTCTCCCTCCCTCCCTCCCCCCCTCCCCTCCCCCCCCCTCCCCTCCTCCCTCCACACCTCCCTCCTCCCTCCCTCCCCTCCTCCCGGTTAAAATGGAAATCCTACGAGGACGGGCCCAACGGGGAAAGAGGGTACTGGGAAAAGGGGAGGTCCCCCTCCCTCACCCTTCCCCCCTCCCCTCCCCCCTCCCTACCCCCTCCCTCCCTCCTCCCCCTCCCCCCTCCCTCCCCCTCCCCTCCTCCCTCCCCCTCCCCTCCTCCCTCCACACCTCCCTCCTCCCTCCCTCCCCCTTCCCTCCTCCCTCCCTCCCCCTTCCCTCCCTCCCCTCCCCTCCCTCCCCTCCCTCCCCTCCCCTCCTCCCGGTTACAATGGAAACCCTACGAGGACGGGCCCAACGGGGAAAGAGGGGTACTGGGAAAAGGGGAGGTCCCCCTCCCTCCCCCCCTCCTCCCCTCCCCCCTTCCCCCCTCTCCCTCCCCTCCCCTACCCCCCTTCCCTCCCCTCCCCCCCTTCCCCCTTCCCCCCTCCCCCCCATCCCTCCCCTCCTCCCTCCCTCCCCCTTCCCTACCCCCCACTCCCCTCCCGGTTACAATGGATCCCTACGAGGACGGGCCCAACGGGCACACTTGTGCTAGTATACTATTAAAACTCAGATCTTGTTTATATATATTTTTTGGGTTTGACCTGAATATTTGATATGTTCGCGCGTAACAGCGATTGCGGCAAAACGGTGAACCGTAGCGCGACGGTTTTCACACCGCCTTAATCGCCAACCTCCCAAACGACCGGCCGTGATATTTTCCATTTGATTTAGTCGCATGTTTTTTAAGTTGCAGAGTGTTTAAAGCGCTGCCCCCCCCCCCTTTTCAGGGGGGCGCTGCGGTGCGGATTTAGTCTTCAGCTTGTGATGTCACAATGCCCCTGTGAGATGAGCTCGAGCTGACCCCCCTCCCCCCCCCCTTCAGCGTGTGATGTCACAATGGTCAAGCAGCTGCTATTGGGTGTCTACTCTTAACAAATTTACATCTTTTTATTTTTAACCTTTTTTTTCAAGGTCTTCAGCTTGTGACGTCACAATGCTTGTGTGAGATGGGTTCTACATTGTTGCGAAAAGCAGCTGATTGTTTTTTAAAGTTGTGTTTTTTATTGCAAGTCACTTAACATACACAGATCAGCATGGGGCCCCTATGCTCGTGGGCCACCGGGGCAAGTGTTTTGAAAAAAGAAAGGGGAGGTCCCCCTTCCCCCCTCAACCCCTTCCTCCCCACTCCTTCCCACCTCCATCCCCACTCCCTCCCCCCCTCCTCCCCAACTCCCTCCCCACCTCCCTCACCTCTCGGGGACGGGCCCAACGGGGAAAGAGGGGTACTGGGAAAAGGGGAGGTCCCCTCCCTCCCCCCTCCCTCCCTTCCCCCTCCCCTTCCACCCCTTCCCCCTTCCATCCCCCTCCCCCCTCCCCCCTCCTCCCTCCCTCCCCCCCTCCCGGTTACAATGGAAACCCTACGAGGACGGGCCCAATGGTGAAAGAGGGCTACTGGGAAAAGGGGAGGTCCCCCTTCCCCCCTCCCTCCCCCCTCCCTCTTTCACCACTTGTGCTAGTTGAAGTATAAAACTATGATTTGGAAATTATTTTTCTTCAATAAATTTGTCTAATTATTTATGTCCAAATTAATTTCTGCAATTTATAATGCTTCATAATTGGGATGGGAATATTAACAAGTAAAATATCCAAAATTGATATTAATATATTAATTCACGTATTTAATCATCCCTTTACTAAATGATCTAAATTGTAAATTTATAACCATTATACAACTACTGGCAGAAATATTAGTTAGTAAGGTTCTGTAAATATAACTAATGTATTAATAAAATAGCTTTTTTAAATCAAGTAACACACTATATTCCTTTAGAGAGGGGGAGGTTAAAATTCTGAGGCACACTATGAATAGTAGTTTGTACCAGATCTGTCATTTTCTCCAGTAATGTTTGAAGCTCAGTCTGATGTTTCTTTTGCTGCTCTTCCTGCATCTGTTTTGCTTTATTTGTAGATTGCTCCAAAGTTTCCTGTAAACAAGCGATCTTTTCATTGGAATGATGAAGCAGATCTTGTAGTTCATCCTGCTTCCTAAATAATGGCGACAAAAACCCTTTTACTGGATTAATTCCCAAAATAACAACAGTAAAATACTGATAATCCAAACAATAATAAAACACAAAGTGCAATATGCAAACATCAGCACCATTTCTATCCACATGCCAATTTGGTCCCGCAAATTATCAGTCTAAACTATGTACAAATCTGAATGTGTAATTTATATTCACTGCAATGCACATCTAAACC
>NW_027601699.1:0-84985 GCF_053455715.1 Rhinoraja longicauda | reverse complement strand
GTTTTTGCCTGCTCCAAGTTCAAGGACTACATCCTGGGCACTTGCTTCACTGTTGAAACGGACCACCAGCCTCTGGTTACCATCCTCAATAAGCCGATACACGTGGCCTCCTCCCGGCTCCAGCGCATGATGCTCCAGCTACAACGTTTTACTTTCACCGTGGTTTATCGAAAGGGCAAGGACATGTTTGTTGCTGATACGCTGTCTCGGGCGCCCCTCCCATCCACAACCCGACATCCATACGAGGCGTCCGATCTGATAGTCCTAAACGTCAATTTTGTGCCCTCCAGTCAGTTGAAGTCCCTGGCCAAGCACACGGCAGCTGACGCTTCGCTACAACAGCTGGCCGCGATCATCAAACGGGGCTGGCCAGGCCGCCGTTCTTCCCTGCCGGCCGCAGCGGTGCCTTACTTCCTGGTTCGTGACGAGTTGGTGCTGCGTGAGGGTGTGATTGTGAAGGGGCACAAGGTGGTGGTGCCCGCAGCACTACAAGAACAATATTTCGAAACTGCTCATCATGGCCATCCCGGGGCCAAAGCGACCCTTTCCATCGCTCAGAGTCAGTTCTTCTGGCCTGACATGCCTCGCTATTTCCGAGATAGAGTCTCCGCGTGCCCTACCTGCAACAGCCTCGCTCCACAGCAACAGCGGCAGCCGCTCCTGCAGCAGCCAGCCCCTAACCTGCCCTGGTCCGCGCTGGCAACCGACATCTTCGAATGGCACGGAAAGCACTTTCTGGTGCTAGTTGACTCTTACTCCAGCTGGTTTGAAGTTGACCAGCTCCACTCCCTATCTTCCTCCGCGGTTATCGAGAAGCTACGCCGCCACTTTGCCACCTTCGGGTCCCCAGCCAGCATGCAATCGGACAACGGCAGCCAGTTCACCAGCGCCGAGTTCCGTGCTTTTGCTGAACAGTGGAATTTTCGGCACTACACCAGCAGCCCGGAATACCCGCAGAGCAACGGCCTTGCCGAGCGCGCGGTCCGCAGCGCTAAGGGACTGTTGGAACGTTGCCGCCTGTCCCGCTCCGACATTTACCTGGCCCTGCTGAACCTCCGCAACATCCCCCGCGATCATGCCCTGGGTTCCCCGGCTCAGCGTCTCATGTCCCGTGTCACGCGGCCCACGGTCCCGGTGTCTCAACAGTCCCTGTCTCCCTCTGCCCTTAAACCTGCCTTAGTCCGGAAACGCATCGCCCGCAGACACGGTATTCAGAAGCGCTCCCACGACGAGTCCTGCCGTGTCCTCCGCCCTCTTCTTCCCGGCCAGGTCGTCCGTATGAGGTCCATTTCTGGCCGCTCCAGACTGGCCGTGGTCGTCGGTTCTGCTGGCTCCCCCCGTTCGTACCTGGTCAACCATGACAGCAAGGTGTACCGCCGGTCCCGCCAGCATCTCCGGCTCGTGAACGAGCCCATCCCTCCCCCGGCGGCTCCGTATGCCCCTCCACTGCCACTTTCGCGGCCCAGTGACTTGCCCGCTCCTCTGGGCCCCCCCCCCCCCCTGGTCCTTCTCCTGTCCGTCTTCCGGCTGCGGTCCCGTTTTCTCCGGCTTCCTCGCCCTCCTCCTCCTCCTCGCCGCCCCCCCCCCGCTGCCTTCATCGCCCAGGGGTTCTCCCGTCCGTAGCCCACCCCGTGCCCCGGCGCCGTCCCCGCTTGTTCCCGTCGGGGAAGGAGGTGATGGCGAGGTTCGGACCCGGTCTGGTCGCCTGGTCAGGCCGCCTGTCCGTTACGGCGATTACGTGTGATTCCGTATTCCTGTGCCTTACTGTCTGCATTTACCCTAGCACATGAGACATGGTCGCCCTGTCACTCACTGTTTGTTTTGTAGAGGAAGGATGTAGATGATATGTGTGTACTCCTTTAATTGATAGTGACGATGTCCATGTTAACCACTCCCTCACCAGTTGGTATAATTGTAGCTTCCCCACCCCTAGCTGGGGCTCCAGTGATCGTGACAGACCATGTGCAGCTAGGGCAGTGATATGTGTACATTAAAGTAGTTAAAGATACAATGGTGTCCGGGAATCATCTTTACAGTTCACTAATAGTTCTCTTTAGGGAGAGAGAGAGAGAGGGGGAGAGAGTGTGTGAGAGAGAGAGAGAGAGAGAGAGAGAGAGAGAGAGAGAGAGAGAGAGAGAGAGAGAGAGAGAGAGAGAGAGAGAGAGAGAGAGCACAAACAAACTCAAAAAGCTGCGAGCTTTAATTTATAAATAGTTTTAAACATTTCACTTTAGTTCTCTGCAGTGTAGTTTAATTCACTAAACCTCATGATAATCAGATTGAATGATTGATTCTCTCTCATACACACTCTCTCTCTCTCTCTCTCTCTCTTGCTCTCTCTTCTCACCCCTCCCAAACTGTTAATATTAAAATGAGGAATCCCTGCATTTGTTAGAGAGAGAGCGAGAGAGAGAGAGAGACTTCAAATAAGGGATTTTGTGTAAATTTGGAAATGAATATCTGCATTGAATGTGTAACCTCTGGAAATGTCGGATGGAGTTGTTGAAAAGAGAATGTTTTAAAAAATATTTATTACTTTAAAAAAGTATTTTTTGATATTTTTTTTAAAACGTGCCTGTTTTATTGCTGATGTGATAAAGAATAAACAAGTGTTGCGTGTTATCAAAAATGTTTATTCATGTGGGATTTCTAACTTTAACTAATACAATCTGCATTTTGGAATATGTGGCAGCTTAATTAAATATATTGAGTCAGAGATTTGTCAGTATTGCTCAGCCCTTGTCTGCAGAACCACGGGCTTTTCGTTTGATTGACACCTGCCAGTCTGTGCTCAGGGTGATCTACAGGATGGACAATGGTCCAGGAGTTCCCCAAGTTCCTTCAAATTGATACCTTGCAGAATGATTTTGCAAACTGACTCTGAGTGCATCGATCCTATTGGGGTTTTGCAGCACAGTGCATTGAGCTGTCCTTTGTATTATTGGTTCAGGGAGATGCCTGTTATGTCTGTTTGGTCCCTCAGGTTGGAGGGGGCAGATAAAAGAGATGGTGATCACAAGCTTGGTGGTAGATCCTCATGGGAAATATTTATTGATGTAGGATTCATAACTTGAACTAATACAATCTGCATTTTGGAATATGCAGCAGCTTAAATAAATATTTATTTATGTAGGATTCATAACTTTAACTAATACAATCTGCATTTTGAAATGTGGGATGGAGTTGTTGAAAAGAAAAAGTTTGCTTTAATGCAAGGCCTGCGCTGCATTTAACATTGCAGGAGCCTAATTGCATTTAACATTTGAGAGGATTTGCAAAATTATTGCAATGAATTTTATTGCATTTAACATCCCAGGGGGTTGCAATATTGCTTTAATGCAACGCCAGCGCTGCATTTAACAATGCAGCAGCCTGCAAAGTTATCCTAATACGATGCATTAGTCGCATTTAACATTTGAGAGGTTTTGCAGGATTATTATTATTGCATTTCACATCGCAGGGTGTTGCAATATTTCTTTAATGCAAGGCGATCACTGCATTTAACATTGCAGCAGCCTGAAAAGTCATCCTGAAGCTCACTCTGCTCAACATTCGGTCCCTCAACAATAAAAGCCTCATTCTAAATGACTTCATCCTGGAAAATAAACTGGACTTCCTCTGTCTGACAGAAACCTGGCAACAACCTCTGGATTACCTCTCACTCAACCTCACTACACCCAACGGATACTCCTACATCAATAAACCACGCTCGGAAGGCCGAGGTGGTGGGATTGCCGTAATTCACCGACAGGACTTCAAGATCAACCTCATCTCCATCTCATCTGCTCCGTCATTTGAACACCTGGCTTTCAAACTCTCTGGCCACACAAAATTAGTCATGGCAGTTGTCTACCGCCCTCCCAAACCACACCCATCATTCCTTTCTGACTTCTCTGACTTTCTGACCCAGTTCTGTTCTCTCTCCCCCTCAATCCTCCTCCTCGGTGATTTCAACATCCACATGGACTCCACTGACTCCACAATAACCGCTGACTTCACTGAAATACTCAACTGCTTTAACCTCACTCAACATGTAAATTTTCCCACCCATAACCGTGGGCACATTCTGGACCTTGTCTGCTCCACTGGACTAAATCTACATCACCTCTCTGGCTCCGACCCCACCCTCTCTGATCACTTAGCCATCACCATGTCCGTCAACATTCCCACCCCAGCTCCAAAGCAAAAACGCAAAATAAACTTCCGCAAGCTGAACTCTGTTTCACCTACCTCGCTCTCATCCTCCCTCTCTGAAATAATGTCCGCCTCTCCCTTCGTTGACCTCCACAGCCCCTCTGACCTCACTGACTACTACAACCGCACTCTCTCCTCCTGCCTCGACCAGCTTGCACCTATAAAAACCAAAACAGTTTCCTTCACCCACTCTGCTCCCTGGTTTACCCCTGAACTCCGCGTGATGAAAACTCATGCCCGTCAACTTGAAAGACTCCGCAACAAAACAGGTCTCACAATTCACTCCCAAGCCTACAAAGACCACATACAGCACTATAGAGATGCCCTCTCCCATGCCCACTCCACCTACTACTCTCAAATAATTCACTCTGGCTCCGGAAACCCCAAAACACTCTTCTCTACAATAAACAAACTCCTCAGCCCCCTGGACACCATCTCCCAATCATTCACAGTTGACAAATGCACCACTTTCCTTTCATTCTTCCAAAGCAAAATAGACAACATCTACAGCACCTTAACCACCAACGCACCTGCTCCCCCTCAAACCACCTGCCCCCCCTTATCCTGTCAGCCCCTGCCTCAGTTCTCCCCAATCTCCACCACCGACCTCTCTGACCTCTTCACAGGAATAAAAACTGCCACCTGCTCTCTGGACCCCATCCCCTCCAAGGCCTGCCTTCCTGCTCTCTCTCCACTTATCACTGCAACAATAAACTCCTCCCTGTCCACTGGCATCGTCCCGCCATCCCTCAAAATCGCTGCTGTCACCCCCATTCTGAAAAAACCTGGTCTAAACCCTGACACCCCAAACAACTTCAGACCAATCTCCAACCTACCCTTTCTGTCCAAAGTTTTGGAACGTGCTGTAGCTTCCCAACTAAAATACCACCTCTCTACCAATAACCTGTATGAAACTTTCCAATCTGGATTCCGCTCAAACCACTGTACTGAAACTGCGCTCCTCAAAATCACAAACGACATTCTCCTCTCATCCGACGCTGGCAACCTCAACATCCTCATCCTACTTGACCTCAGCGCCGCCTTTGACACCATAAATCACTCCATTCTCCTCACCCGACTTGAAACCTCCCTTAACATCACCGGCACAGCCCTATCCTGGTTTAAATCTTACCTCTCTGACAGACACCAGTTCATCTCCATTAACAACTGTAAATCCCCCACCGCTCCCCTCCCCCAAGGTGTCCCCCAAGGCTCAGTCCTTGGCCCACTCCTCTTCATCCTCTACCTGTTCCCCCTTGGTCAATTAATCCGCCGTCATGGTCTCAACTTCCACTGCTTCGCCGATGATATCCAGCTCCTCATCTCCACCAAGTCAATCTCCTCCACCACACACTCTACACTGACAAACTGCATTACTGAAATAAAATCTTGGCTTCAATCAAACTTCCTCAAACTCAATTGCAACAAATCTGAAATCATCATCATTGGTCCAAAAATGCTCACCAAATCCACCCAAAACTTCATCCTCAACATTGATGGTCTCCCAGTATCCACCTCACCTCACATCCGGAATCTTGGAATCATCCTTGATCAAACCCTCTCCTTCGACAAACACATCAAACACATCACAAAGACAGCCTTCTTCCACCTCAAAAACATTGCCCGTCTCCGTCCATCCCTCTCCTCCACAGCTGCAGAAACCCTCATCCACGCCTTCATCACCTCCCGTCTGGACTACTGCAACAGCCTCCTCTATGGCGCACCCTCAAAAATCATCAATAAACTTCAATACATTCAAAACTCCGCTGCCCGTCTACTCACACACACCTCGATCCGTGACCATATCACCCCCGTCCTTTATAAACTCCACTGGCTCCCCATCCCCCAGAGAATCCAGTACAAAATCCTCCTCATAACCTACAAAGCCCTCCATAACCTGGCCCCATCCTACCTGACCGACCTCCTCCACAGGCACACTCCCACCTGCACCCTCCGCTCTGCCGCTGCCAATCTCCTATCCCCCCACATCCGGACTAAACTCAGATCCTGGGGGGACAGGGCTTTCTCCATCGCTGCTCCCACCCTATGGAACTCACTACCCCAAACCGTTAGAGACTCCCCCACACTCACCACATTCAAAACATCGCTGAAGTCTCACCTGTTCAGCACTGCCTTCAACCACTGAAGGTCACCTCACCTACTGTCTCCTTTCTCTGTTCATTTATTTATTTACTTATTTATCTATTTATTAATTTCCCTATGTTCTCAAAATCTCTGTAAAGCGTCTTTGAGTATATGAAAAGCGCTATATAAATAAAATGTATTATTATTATTATTAATGCGATGCATTTGTTGCATTTAACATTTGAGAGGTTTTGCAAAATTATTGCAATTAATTTAATGCATTTAACACCCACTGTGGGTCGCTAGATGACTTTAATGCAAGGCCATCACTGCATTTAACATTGCAGCAGCCTGCAAAGTTATCCTAATACGATGCATTAGTCCCGTTTAACATTTGAGAGGTTTTGCAGGATTATTATTGCATTTCACATCGCAGGGTGTTGCAATATTTCTTTAATGCAAGGCGATCACTGCATTTAACATTGCAACAGCCTGAAAAGTCATCCTAATGCGATGCATTTGTTGCATTTATCATTTGAGAGGTTTTGCAAAATTATTGCAATTAATTTAATGCATATAACATCCATTGGGGGTCGCTAGATGACTTTAATGCAAGGCCATCACTGCATTTAACATTGCAGTAGCCTGCAAAGTTATCCTAATACGATGCATTAGTCACGTTTAACATTTGAGAGGTTTTGTAGGATTATTATTGCATTTCACATCGCAGGGTGTTGCAATATTTCTTTAATGCAAGGCGATCACTGCATTTAACATTGCAGCAGCCTGAAAAGTCATCCTAATGCGATGCCGGGGGTAGTAAATACAATAATAATACTATAGTAATAATAATTTATATTATTAATAATAAGAATAAATCAAAGATTGATTGATTGATCGATCGGTGGGTGGGTGGATGGATGTCAGGAATTTGAGAGATTTTGCATGATTATTACAATGATTTTAATGCGTTTAATACCCCAGAACAGCTGCAATTTTGCTTTAATGCAAGGCCTGCGCTGCATTTAACATTGCAGGAGCCTAATTGCATTTAACATTTGAGAGGATTTGCAAAATTATTGCAATGAATTTTATTGCATTTAACATCCCAGGGGGTTGCAATATTGCTTTAATGCAACGCCAGCGCTGCATTTAACAATGCAGCAGCCTGCAAAGTTATCCTAATACGATGCATTAGTCGCATTTAACATTTGAGAGGTTTTGCAGGATTATTATTATTGCATTTCACATCGCAGGGTGTTGCAATATTTCTTTAATGCAAGGCGATCACTGCATTTAACATTGCAGCAGCCTGAAAAGTCATCCTAATGCGATGCCGGGGGTAGTAAATACAATAATAATACTATAGTAATAATAATTTATATTATTAATAATAAGAATAAATCAAAGATTGATTGATCGATCGGTGGGTGGGTGGATGGATGTCAGGAATTTGAGAGATTTTGCATGATTATTACAATGATTTTAATGCGTTTAATACCCCAGAACAGCTGCAATTTTGCTTTAATGCAAGGCCTGCGCTGCATTTAACATTGCAGGAGCCTAATTGCATTTAACATTTGAGAGGATTTGCAAAATTATTGCAATGAATTTTATTGCATTTAACATCCCAGGGGGTTGCAATATTGCTTTAATGCAACGCCAGCGCTGCATTTAACAATGTAGCAGCCTGCAAAGTTATCCTAATACGATGCATTAGTCGCATTTAACATTTGAGAGGTTTTGCAGGATTATTATTATTGCATTTCACATCGCAGGGTGTTGCAATATTTCTTTAATGCAAGGCGATCACTGCATTTAACATTGCAGCAGCCTAAAAAGTCATCCTAATGCGATGCATTTGTTGCATTTAACATTTGAGAGGTTTTGCAAAATTATTGCAATTAATTTAATGCATTTAACACCCACTGTGGGTCGCTAGATGACTTTAATGCAAGGCCATCACTGCATTTAACATTGCAGCAGCCTGCAAAGTTATCCTAATACGATGTATTAGTCCCGTTTAACATTTGAGAGGTTTTGCAAGATTATTATTGCATTTCACATCGCAGGGTGTTGCAATATTTCTTTAATGCAAGGCGATCACTGCATTTAACATTGCAGCAGCCTGAAAAGTCAACCTAATGCGATGCATTTGTTGCATTTAACATTTGAGAGGTTTTGCAAAATTATTGCAATTAATTTAATGCATTTAACACCCACTGTGGGTCGCTGGATGACTTTAATGCAAGGCCATCACTGCATTTAACATTGCAGCAGCCTGCAAAGTTATCCTAATACGATGTATTAGTCCCGTTTAACATTTGAGAGGTTTTGCAGGATTATTATTGCATTTCACATCGCAGGGTGTTGCAATATTTCTTTAATGCAAGGCGATCACTGCATTTAACATTGCAGCAGCCTGAAAAGTCATCCTAATGGGATGCATTTGTTGCATTTAACATTTGAGAGGTTTTGCAAAATTATTGCAATTAATTTAATGCATATAACATCCATTGGGGGTCGCTAGATGACTTTAATGCAAGGCCATCACTGCATTTAACATTGCAGTAGCCTGCAAAGTTATCCTAATACGATGCATTAGTCACGTTTAACATTTGAGAGGTTTTGCAGGATTATTATTGCATTTCACATCGCAGGGTGTTGCAATATTTCTTTAATGCAAGGCGATCACTGCATTTAACATTGCAGCAGCCTGAAAAGTCATCCTAATGCGATGCCGGGGGTAGTAAATACAATAATAATACTATAGTAATAATAATTTATATTATTAATAATAAGAATAAATCAAAGATTGATTGATTGATCGATCGGTGGGTGGGTGGATGGATGTCAGGAATTTGAGAGATTTTGCATGATTATTACAATGATTTTAATGCGTTTAATACCCCAGAACAGCGGCAATTTTGCTTTAATGCAAGGCCTGCGCTGCATTTAACATTGCAGGAGCCTAATTGCATTTAACATTTGAGAGGATTTGCAAAATTATTGCAATTAATTTTATTGCATTTAACATCCCAAGGGGTTGCAATATTGCTTTAATGCAACGCCAGCGCTGCATTTAACAATGCAGCAGCCTGCAAAGTTATCCTAATACGATACATTAGTCGCATTTAACATTTGAGAGGTTTTGCAGGATTATTATTATTGCATTTCACATCGCAGGGTGTTGCAATATTTCTTTAATGCAAGGCGATCACTGCATTTAACATTGCAGCAGCCTGAAAAGTCATCCTAATGCGATGCCGGGGGTAGTAAATACAATAATAATACTATAGTAATAATAATTTATATTATTAATAATAAGAATAAATCAAAGATTGATTGATTGATCGATTGGTGGGTGGGTGGATGGATGTCAGGAATTTGAGAGATTTTGCATGATTATTACAATGATTTTAATGCGTTTAATACCCCAGAACAGCTGCAATTTTGCTTTAATGCAAGGCCTGCGCTGCATTTAACATTGCAGGAGCCTAATTGCATTTAACATTTGAGAGGATTTGCAAAATTATTGCAATTAATTTTATTGCATTTAACATCCCAGTGGGTTGCAATATTGCTTTAATGCAACGCCAGCGCTGCATTTAACAATGCAGCAGCCTGCAAAGTTATCCTAATACGATGCATTAGTCGCATTTAACATTTGAGAGGTTTTGCAGGATTATTATTATTGCATTTCACATCGCAGGGTGTTGCAATATTTCTTTAATGCAAGGCGATCACTGCATTTAACATTGCAGCAGCCTGAAAAGTCATCCTAATGCGATGCATTTGTTACATTTAACATTTGAGAGGTTTTGCAAAATTATTGCAATTAATTTAATGCATTTAACACCCACTGTGGGTCGCTAGGTGACTTTAATGCAAGGCCATCACTGCATTTAACATTGCAGCAGCCTGCAAAGTTATCCTAATACGATGTATTAGTCCCATTTAACATTTGAGAGGTTTTGCAGGATTATTATTGCATTTCACATCGCAGGGTGTTGCAATATTTCTTTAATGCAAGGCGATCACTGCATTTAACATTGCAGCAGCCTGAAAAGTCATCCTAATGCGATGCATTTGTTGCATTTAACATTTGAGAGGTTTTGCAAAATTATTGCAATTAATTTAATGCATATAACATCCATTGGGGGTCGCTAGATGACTTTAATGCAAGGCCATCACTGCATTTAACATTGCAGTAGCCTGCAAAGTTATCCTAATACGATGCATTAGTCACGTTTAACATTTGAGAGGTTTTGCAGGATTATTATTGCATTTCACATCGCAGGGTGTTGCAATATTTCTTTAATGCAAGGCGATCACTGCATTTAACATTGCAGCAGCCTGAAAAGTCATCCTAATGCGATGCCGGGGGTAGTAAATACAATAATAATACTATAGTAATAATAATTTATATTATTAATAATAAGAATAAATCAAAGATTGATTGATCGATCGGTGGGTGGGTGGATGGATGTCAGGAATTTGAGAGATTTTGCATGATTATTACAATGATTTTAATGCGTTTAATACCCCAGAACAGCTGCAATTTTGCTTTAATGCAAGGCCTGCGCTGCATTTAACATTGCAGGAGCCTAATTGCATTTAACATTTGAGAGGATTTGCAAAATTATTGCAATGAATTTTATTGCATTTAACATCCCAGGGGGTTGCAATATTGCTTTAATGCAACGCCAGCGCTGCATTTAACAATGTAGCAGCCTGCAAAGTTATCCTAATACGATGCATTAGTCGCATTTAACATTTGAGAGGTTTTGCAGGATTATTATTATTGCATTTCACATCGCAGGGTGTTGCAATATTTCTTTAATGCAAGGCGATCACTGCATTTAACATTGCAGCAGCCTAAAAAGTCATCCTAATGCGATGCATTTGTTGCATTTAACATTTGAGAGGTTTTGCAAAATTATTGCAATTAATTTAATGCATTTAACACCCACTGTGGGTCGCTAGATGACTTTAATGCAAGGCCATCACTGCATTTAACATTGCAGCAGCCTGCAAAGTTATCCTAATACGATGTATTAGTCCCGTTTAACATTTGAGAGGTTTTGCAAGATTATTATTGCATTTCACATCGCAGGTTGTTGCAATATTTCTTTAATGCAAGGCGATCACTGCATTTAACATTGCAGCAGCCTGAAAAGTCATCCTAATGCGATGCATTTGTTGCATTTAACATTTGAGAGGTTTTGCAAAATTATTGCAATTAATTTAATGCATTTAACACCCACTGTGGGTCGCTGGATGACTTTAATGCAAGGCCATCACTGCATTTAACATTGCAGCAGCCTGCAAAGTTATCCTAATACGATGTATTAGTCCCGTTTAACATTTGAGAGGTTTTGCAGGATTATTATTGCATTTCACATCGCAGGGTGTTGCAATATTTCTTTAATGCAAGGCGATCACTGCATTTAACATTGCAGCAGCCTGAAAAGTCATCCTAATGGGATGCATTTGTTGCATTTAACATTTGAGAGGTTTTGCAAAATTATTGCAATTAATTTAATGCATATAACATCCATTGGGGGTCGCTAGATGACTTTAATGCAAGGCCATCACTGCATTTAACATTGCAGTAGCCTGCAAAGTTATCCTAATACGATGCATTAGTCACGTTTAACATTTCAGAGGTTTTGCAGGATTATTATTGCATTTCACATCGCAGGGTGTTGCAATATTTCTTTAATGCAAGGCGATCACTGCATTTAACATTGCAGCAGCCTGAAAAGTCACCCTAATGCGATGCCGGGGGTAGTAAATACAATAATAATACTATAGTAATAATAATTTATATTATTAATAATAAGAATAAATCAAAGATTGATTGATTGATCGATCGGTGGGTGGGTGGATGGATGTCAGGAATTTGAGAGATTTTGCATGATTATTACAATGATTTTAATGCGTTTAATACCCCAGAACAGCGGCAATTTTGCTTTAATGCAAGGCCTGCGCTGCATTTAACATTGCAGGAGCCTAATTGCATTTAACATTTGAGAGGATTTGCAAAATTATTGCAATTAATTTTATTGCATTTAACATCCCAGGGGGTTGCAATATTGCTTTAATGCAACGCCAGCGCTGCATTTAACAATGCAGCAGCCTGCAAAGTTATCCTAATACGATACATTAGTCGCATTTAACATTTGAGAGGTTTTGCAGGATTATTATTATTGCATTTCACATCGCAGGGTGTTGCAATATTTCTTTAATGCAAGGCGATCACTGCATTTAACATTGCAGCAGCCTGAAAAGTCATCCTAATGCGATGCCGGGGGTAGTAAATACAATAATAATACTATAGTAATAATAATTTATATTATTAATAATAAGAATAAATCAAAGATTGATTGATTGATCGATTGGTGGGTGGGTGGATGGATGTCAGGAATTTGAGAGATTTTGCATGATTATTACAATGATTTTAATGCGTTTAATACCCCAGAACAGCTGCAATTTTGCTTTAATGCAAGGCCTGCGCTGCATTTAACATTGCAGGAGCCTAATTGCATTTAACATTTGAGAGGATTTGCAAAATTATTGCAATTAATTTTATTGCATTTAACATCCCAGGGGGTTGCAATATTGCTTTAATGCAACGCCAGCGCTGCATTTAACAATGCAGCAGCCTGCAAAGTTATCCTAATACGATGCATTAGTCGCATTTAACATTTGAGAGGTTTTGCAGGATTATTATTATTGCATTTCACATCGCAGGGTGTTGCAATATTTCTTTAATGCAAGGCGATCACTGCATTTAACATTGCAGCAGCCTGAAAAGTCATCCTAATGCGATGCATTTGTTACATTTAACATTTGAGAGGTTTTGCAAAATTATTGCAATTAATTTAATGCATTTAACACCCACTGTGGGTCGCTAGATGACTTTAATGCAAGGCCATCACTGCATTTAACATTGCAGCAGCCTGCAAAGTTATCCTAATACGATGTATTAGTCCCATTTAACATTTGAGAGGTTTTGCAGGATTATTATTGCATTTCACATCGCAGGGTGTTGCAATATTTCTTTAATGCAAGGCGATCACTGCATTTAACATTGCAGCAGCCTGAAAAGTCATCCTAATGCGATGCATTTGTTGCATTTAACATTTGAGAGGTTTTGCAAAATTATTGCAATTAATTTAATGCATATAACATCCATTGGGGGTCGCTAGATGACTTTAATGCAAGGCCATCACTGCATTTAACATTGCAGTAGCCTGCAAAGTTATCCTAATACGATGCATTAGTCACGTTTAACATTTGAGAGGTTTTGCAGGATTATTATTGCATTTCACATCGCAGGGTGTTGCAATATTTCTTTAATGCAAGGCGATCACTGCATTTAACATTGCAGCAGCCTGAAAAATCATCCTAATGCGATGCCGGGGGTAGTAAATACAATAATAATACTATAGTAATAATAATTTATATTATTAATAATAAGAATAAATCAAAGATTGATTGATCGATCGGTGGGTGGGTGGATGGATGTCAGGAATTTGAGAGATTTTGCATGATTATTACAATGATTTTAATGCGTTTAATACCCCAGAACAGCTGCAATTTTGCTTTAATGCAAGGCCTGCGCTGCATTTAACATTGCAGGAGCCTAATTGCATTTAACATTTGAGAGGATTTGCAAAATTATTGCAATGAATTTTATTGCATTTAACATCCCAGGGGGTTGCAATATTGCTTTAATGCAACGCCAGCGCTGCATTTAACAATGTAGCAGCCTGCCAAGTTATCCTAATACGATGCATTAGTCGCATTTAACATTTGAGAGGTTTTGCAGGATTATTATTATTGCATTTCACATCGCAGGGTGTTGCAATATTTCTTTAATGCAAGGCGATCACTGCATTTAACATTGCAGCAGCCTGAAAAGTCATCCTAATGCGATGCATTTGTTGCATTTAACATTTGAGAGGTTTTGCAAAATTATTGCAATTAATTTAATGCATTTAACACCCACTGTGGGTCGCTAGTTGACTTTAATGCAAGGCCATCACTGCATTTAACATTGCAGCAGCCTGCAAAGTTATCCTAATACGATGTATTAGTCCCGTTTAACATTTGAGAGGTTTTGCAAGATTATTATTGCATTTCACATCGCAGGGTGTTGCAATATTTCTTTAATGCAAGGCGATCACTGCATTTAACATTGCAGCAGCCTGAAAAGTCATCCTAATGCGATGCATTTGTTGCATTTAACATTTGAGAGGTTTTGCAAAATTATTGCAATTAATTTAATGCATTTAACACCCACTGTGGGTCGCTGGATGACTTTAATGCAAGGCCATCACTGCATTTAACATTGCAGCAGCCTGCAAAGTTATCCTAATACGATGTATTAGTCCCGTTTAACATTTGAGAGGTTTTGCAGGATTATTATTGCATTTCACATCGCACGGTGTTGCAATATTTCTTTAATGCAAGGCGATCACTGCATTTAACATTGCAGCAGCCTGAAAAGTCATCCTAATGGGATGCATTTGTTGCATTTAACATTTGAGAGGTTTTGCAAAATTATTGCAATTAATTTAATGCATATAACATCCATTGGGGGTCGCTAGATGACTTTAATGCAAGGCCATCACTGCATTTAACATTGCAGTAGCCTGCAAAGTTATCCTAATACGATGCATTAGTCACGTTTAACATTTCAGAGGTTTTGCAGGATTATTATTGCATTTCACATCGCAGGGTGTTGCAATATTTCTTTAATGCAAGGCGATCACTGCATTTAACATTGCAGCAGCCTGAAAAGTCACCCTAATGCGATGCCGGGGGTAGTAAATACAATAATAATACTATAGTAATAATAATTTATATTATTAATAATAAGAATAAATCAAAGATTGATTGATTGATCGATCGGTGGGTGGGTGGATGGATGTCAGGAATTTGAGAGATTTTGCATGATTATTACAATGATTTTAATGCGTTTAATACCCCAGAACAGCGGCAATTTTGCTTTAATGCAAGGCCTGCGCTGCATTTAACATTGCAGGAGCCTAATTGCATTTAACATTTGAGAGGATTTGCAAAATTATTGCAATTAATTTTATTGCATTTAACATCCCAGGGGGTTGCAATATTGCTTTAATGCAACGCCAGCGCTGCATTTAACAATGCAGCAGCCTGCAAAGTTATCCTAATACGATACATTAGTCGCATTTAACATTTGAGAGGTTTTGCAGGATTATTATTATTGCATTTCACATCGCAGGGTGTTGCAATATTTCTTTAATGCAAGGCGATCACTGCATTTAACATTGCAGCAGCCTGAAAAGTCATCCTAATGCGATGCCGGGGGTAGTAAATACAATAATAATACTATAGTAATAATAATTTATATTATTAATAATAAGAATAAATCAAAGATTGATTGATTGATCGATTGGTGGGTGGGTGGATGGATGTCAGGAATTTGAGAGATTTTGCATGATTATTACAATGATTTTAATGCGTTTAATACCCCAGAACAGCTGCAATTTTGCTTTAATGCAAGGCCTGCGCTGCATTTAACATTGCAGGAGCCTAATTGCATTTAACATTTGAGAGGATTTGCAAAATTATTGCAATTAATTTTATTGCATTTAACATCCCAGGGGGTTGCAATATTGCTTTAATGCAACGCCAGCGCTGCATTTAACAATGCAGCAGCCTGCAAAGTTATCCTAATACGATGCATTAGTCGCATTTAACATTTGAGAGGTTTTGCAGGATTATTATTATTGCATTTCACATCGCAGGGTGTTGCAATATTTCTTTAATGCAAGGCGATCACTGCATTTAACATTGCAGCAGCCTGAAAAGTCATCCTAATGCGATGCATTTGTTACATTTAACATTTGAGAGGTTTTGCAAAATTATTGCAATTAATTTAATGCATTTAACACCCACTGTGGGTCGCTAGATGACTTTAATGCAAGGCCATCACTGCATTTAACATTGCAGCAGCCTGCAAAGTTATCCTAATACGATGTATTAGTCCCATTTAACATTTGAGAGGTTTTGCAGGATTATTATTGCATTTCACATCGCAGGGTGTTGCAATATTTCTTTAATGCAAGGCGATCACTGCATTTAACATTGCAGCAGCCTGAAAAGTCATCCTAATGCGATGCATTTGTTGCATTTAACATTTGAGAGGTTTTGCAAAATTATTGCAATTAATTTAATGCATATAACATCCATTGGGGGTCGCTAGATGACTTTAATGCAAGGCCATCACTGCATTTAACATTTCAGTAGCCTGCAAAGTTATCCTAATACGATGCATTAGTCACGTTTAACATTTGAGAGGTTTTGCAGGATTATTATTGCATTTCACATCGCAGGGTGTTGCAATATTTCTTTAATGCAAGGCGATCACTGCATTTAACATTGCAGCATCCTGAAAAGTCATCCTAATGCGATGCCGGGGGTAGTAAATACAATAATAATACTATAGTAATAATAATTTATATTATTAATAATAAGAATAAATCAAAGATTGATTGATTGATCGATCGGTGGGTGGGTGGATGGATGTCAGGAATTTGAGAGATTTTGCATGATTATTACAATGATTTTAATGCGTTTAATACCACAGAACAGATGCAATTTTGCTTTAATGCAAGGCCTGCGCTGCATTTAACATTGCAGGAGCCTAATTGCATTTAACATTTGAGAGGATTTGCAAAATTATTGCAATTAATTTTATTGCATTTAACATCCCAGGGGGTTGCAATATTGCTTTAATGCAACGCCAGCGCTGCATTTAACAATGTAGCAGCCTGCAAAGTTATCCTAATACGATGCATTAGTCGCATTTAACATTTGAGAGGTTTTGCAGGATTATTATTATTGCATTTCACATCGCAGGGTGTTGCAATATTTCTTTAATGCAAGGCGATCACTGCATTTAACATTGCAGCAGCCTGAAAAGTCATCCTAATGCGATGCATTTGTTGCATTTAACATTTGAGAGGTTTTGCAAAATTATTGCAATTAATTTAATGCATTTAACACCCACTGTGGGTCGCTAGATGACTTTAATGCAAGGCCATCACTGCATTTAACATTGCAGCAGCCTGCAAAGTTATCCTAATACGATGTATTAGTCCCGTTTAACATTTGAGAGGTTTTGCAGGATTATTATTGCATTTCACATCGCAGGGTGTTGCAATATTTCTTTAATGCAAGGCGATCACTGCATTTAACATTGCAGCAGCCTGAAAGGTCATCCTAATGCGATGCATTTGTTGCATTTAACATTTGAGAGGTTTTGCAAAATTATTGCAATTAATTTAATGCATTTAACACCCACTGTGGGTCGCTGGATGACTTTAATGCAAGGCCATCACTGCATTTAACATTGCAGCAGCCTGCAAAGTTATCCTAATACGATGTATTAGTCCCGTTTAACATTTGAGAGGTTTTGCAGGATTATTATTGCATTTCACATCGCAGGGTGTTGCAATATTTCTTTAATGCAAGGCGATCACTGCATTTAACATTGCAGCAGCCTGAAAAGTCATCCTAATGGGATGCATTTGTTGCATTTAACATTTGAGAGGTTTTGCAAAATTATTGCAATTAATTTAATGCATATAACATCCATTGGGGGTCGCTAGATGACTTTAATGCAAGGCCATCACTGCATTTAACATTGCAGTAGCCTGCAAAGTTATCCTAATACGATGCATTAGTCACGTTTAACATTTGAGAGGTTTTGCAGGATTATTATTGCATTTCACATCGCAGGGTGTTGCAATATTTCTTTAATGCAAGGCGATCACTGCATTGAACATTGCAGCAGCCTGAAAAGTCATCCTAATGCGATGCCGGGGGTAGTAAATACAATAATAATACTATAGTAATAATAATTTATATTATTAATAATAAGAATAAATCAAAGATTGATTGATTGATCGATCGGTGGGTGGGTGGATGGATGTCAGGAATTTGAGAGATTTTGCATGATTATTACAATGATTTTAATGCGTTTAATACCCCAGAACAGCGGCAATTTTGCTTTAATGCAAGGCCTGCGCTGCATTTAACATTGCAGGAGCCTAATTGCATTTAACATTTGAGAGGATTTGCAAAATTATTGCAATTAATTTTATTGCATTTAACATCCCAGGGGGTTGCAATATTGCTTTAATGCAACGCCAGCGCTGCATTTAACAATGCAGCAGCCTGCAAAGTTATCCTAATACGATACATTAGTCGCATTTAACATTTGAGAGGTTTTGCAGGATTATTATTATTGCATTTCACATCGCAGGGTGTTGCAATATTTCTTTAATGCAAGGCGATCACTGCATTTAACATTGCAGCAGCCTGAAAAGTCATCCTAATGCGATGCCGGGGGTAGTAAATACAATAATAATACTATAGTAATAATAATTTATATTATTAATAATAAGAATAAATCAAAGATTGATTGATTGATCGATTGGTGGGTGGGTGGATGGATGTCAGGAATTTGAGAGATTTTGCATGATTATTACAATGATTTTAATGCGTTTAATACCCCAGAACAGCTGCAATTTTGCTTTAATGCAAGGCCTGCGCTGCATTTAACATTGCAGGAGCCTAATTGCATTTAACATTTGAGAGGATTTGCAAAATTATTGCAATTAATTTTATTGCATTTAACATCCCAGGGGGTTGCAATATTGCTTTAATGCAACGCCAGCGCTGCATTTAATAATGCAGCAGCCTGCAAAGTTATCCTAATTCGATGCATTAGTCGCATTTAACATTTGAGAGGTTTTGCAGGATTATTATTATTGCATTTCACATCGCAGGGTGTTGCAATATTTCTTTAATGCAAGGCGATCACTGCATTTAACATTGCAGCAGCCTGAAAAGTCATCCTAATGCGATGCATTTGTTACATTTAACATTTGAGAGGTTTTGCAAAATTATTGCAATTAATTTAATGCATTTAACACCCACTGTGGGTCGCTAGATGACTTTAATGCAAGGCCATCACTGCATTTAACATTGCAGCAGCCTGCAAAGTTATCCTAATACGATGTATTAGTCCCATTTAACATTTGAGAGGTTTTGCAGGATTATTATTGCATTTCACATCGCAGGGTGTTGCAATATTTCTTTAATGCAAGGCGATCACTGCATTTAACATTGCAGCAGCCTGAAAAGTCATCCTAATGCGATGCATTTGTTGCATTTAACATTTGAGAGGTTTTGCAAAATTATTGCAATTAATTTAATGCATATAACATCCATTGGGGGTCGCTAGATGACTTTAATGCAAGGCCATCACTGCATTTAACATTGCAGTAGCCTGCAAAGTTATCCTAATACGATGCATTAGTCACGTTTAACATTTGAGAGGTTTTGCAGGATTATTATTGCATTTCACATCGCAGGGTGTTGCAATATTTCTTTAATGCAAGGCGATCACTGCATTTAACATTGCAGCAGCCTGAAAAGTCATCCTAATGCGATGCCGGGGGTAGTAAATACAATAATAATACTATAGTAATAATAATTTATATTATTAATAATAAGAATAAATCAAAGATTGATTGATTGATCGATCGGTGGGTGGGTGGATGGATGTCAGGAATTTGAGAGATTTTGCATGATTATTACAATGATTTTAATGCGTTTAATACCACAGAACAGATGCAATTTTGCTTTAATGCAAGGCCTGCGCTGCATTTAACATTGCAGGAGCCTAATTGCATTTAACATTTGAGAGGATTTGCAAAATTATTGCAATTAATTTTATTGCATTTAACATCCCAGGGGGTTGCAATATTGCTTTAATGCAATGCCAGCGCTGCATTTAACAATGTAGCAGCCTGCAAAGTTATCCTAATACGATGCATTAGTCGCATTTAACATTTGAGAGGTTTTGCAGGATTATTATTATTGCATTTCACATCGCAGGGTGTTGCAATATTTCTTTAATGCAAGGCGATCACTGCATTTAACATTGCAGCAGCCTGAAAAGTCATCCTAATGCGATGCATTTGTTGCATTTAACATTTGAGAGGTTTTGCAAAATTATTGCAATTAATTTAATGCATTTAACACCCACTGTGGGTCGCTAGATGACTTTAATGCAAGGCCATCACTGCATTTAACATTGCAGCAGCCTGCAAAGTTATCCTAATACGATGTATTAGTCCCGTTTAACATTTGAGAGGTTTTGCAGGATTATTATTGCATTTCACATCGCAGGGTGTTGCAATATTTCTTTAATGCAAGGCGATCACTGCATTTAACATTGCAGCAGCCTGAAAGGTCATCCTAATGCGATGCATTTGTTGCATTTAACATTTGAGAGGTTTTGCAAAATTATTGCAATTAATTTAATGCATTTAACACCCACTGTGGGTCGCTGGATGACTTTAATGCAAGGCCATCACTGCATTTAACATTGCAGCAGCCTGCAAAGTTATCCTAATACGATGTATTAGTCCCGTTTAACATTTGAGAGGTTTTGCAGGATTATTATTGCATTTCACATCGCAGGGTGTTGCAATATTTCTTTAATGCAAGGCGATCACTGCATTTAACATTGCAGCAGCCTGAAAAGTCATCCTAATGGGATGCATTTGTTGCATTTAACATTTGAGAGGTTTTGCAAAATTATTGCAATTAATTTAATGCATATAACATCCATTGGGGGTCGCTAGATGACTTTAATGCAAGGCCATCACTGCATTTAACATTGCAGTAGCCTGCAAAGTTATCCTAATACGATGCATTAGTCACGTTTAACATTTGAGAGGTTTTGCAGGATTATTATTGCATTTCACATCGCAGGGTGTTGCAATATTTCTTTAATGCAAGGCGATCACTGCATTGAACATTGCAGCAGCCTGAAAAGTCATCCTAATGCGATGCCGGGGGTAGTAAATACAATAATAATACTATAGTAATAATAATTTATATTATTAATAATAAGAATAAATCAAAGATTGATTGATTGATCGATCGGTGGGTGGGTGGATGGATGTCAGGAATTTGAGAGATTTTGCATGATTATTACAATGATTTTAATGCGTTTAATACCCCAGAACAGCGGCAATTTTGCTTTAATGCAAGGCCTGCGCTGCATTTAACATTGCAGGAGCCTAATTGCATTTAACATTTGAGAGGATTTGCAAAATTATTGCAATTAATTTTATTGCATTTAACATCCCAGGGGGTTGCAATATTGCTTTAATGCAACGCCAGCGCTGCATTTAACAATGCAGCAGCCTGCAAAGTTATCCTAATACGATACATTAGTCGCATTTAACATTTGAGAGGTTTTGCAGGATTATTATTATTGCATTTCACATCGCAGGGTGTTGCAATATTTCTTTAATGCAAGGCGATCACTGCATTTAACATTGCAGCAGCCTGAAAAGTCATCCTAATGCGATGCATTTGTTACATTTAACATTTGAGAGGTTTTGCAAAATTATTGCAATTAATTTAATGCATTTAACACCCACTGTGGGTCGCTAGATGACTTTAATGCAAGGCCATCACTGCATTTAACATTGCAGCAGCCTGCAAAGTTATCCTAATACGATGTATTAGTCCCATTTAACATTTGAGAGGTTTTGCAGGATTATTATTGCATTTCACATCGCAGGGTGTTGCAATATTTCTTTAATGCAAGGCGATCACTGCATTTAACATTGCAGCAGCCTGAAAAGTCATCCTAATGCGATGCATTTGTTGCATTTAACATTTGAGAGGTTTTGCAAAATTATTGCAATTAATTTAATGCATATAACATCCATTGGGGGTCGCTAGATGACTTTAATGCAAGGCCATCACTGCATTTAACATTGCAGTAGCCTGCAAAGTTATCCTAATACGATGCATTAGTCACGTTTAACATTTGAGAGGTTTTGCAGGATTATTATTGCATTTCACATCGCAGGGTGTTGCAATATTTCTTTAATGCAAGGCGATCACTGCATTTAACATTGCAGCAGCCTGAAAAGTCATCCTAATGCGATGCCGGGGGTAGTAAATACAATAATAATACTATAGTAATAATAATTTATATTATTAATAATAAGAATAAATCAAAGATTGATTGATTGATCGATCGGTGGGTGGGTGGATGGATGTCAGGAATTTGAGAGATTTTGCATGATTATTACAATGATTTTAATGCGTTTAATACCACAGAACAGATGCAATTTTGCTTTAATGCAAGGCCTGCGCTGCATTTAACATTGCAGGAGCCTAATTGCATTTAACATTTGAGAGGATTTGCAAAATTATTGCAATTAATTTTATTGCATTTAACATCCCAGGGGGTTGCAATATTGCTTTAATGCAATGCCAGCGCTGCATTTAACAATGTAGCAGCCTGCAAAGTTATCCTAATACGATGCATTAGTCGCATTTAACATTTGAGAGGTTTTGCAGGATTATTATTATTGCATTTCACATCGCAGGGTGTTGCAATATTTCTTTAATGCAAGGCGATCACTGCATTTAACATTGCAGCAGCCTGAAAAGTCATCCTAATGCGATGCATTTGTTGCATTTAACATTTGAGAGGTTTTGCAAAATTATTGCAATTAATTTAATGCATTTAACACCCACTGTGGGTCGCTAGATGACTTTAATGCAAGGCCATCACTGCATTTAACATTGCAGCAGCCTGCAAAGTTATCCTAATACGATGTATTAGTCCCGTTTAACATTTGAGAGGTTTTGCAGGATTATTATTGCATTTCACATCGCAGGGTGTTGCAATATTTCTTTAATGCAAGGCGATCACTGCATTTAACATTGCAGCAGCCTGAAAGGTCATCCTAATGCGATGCATTTGTTGCATTTAACATTTGAGAGGTTTTGCAAAATTATTGCAATTAATTTAATGCATTTAACACCCACTGTGGGTCGCTGGATGACTTTAATGCAAGGCCATCACTGCATTTAACATTGCAGCAGCCTGCAAAGTTATCCTAATACGATGTATTAGTCCCGTTTAACATTTGAGAGGTTTTGCAGGATTATTATTGCATTTCACATCGCAGGGTGTTGCAATATTTCTTTAATGCAAGGCGATCACTGCATTTAACATTGCAGCAGCCTGAAAAGTCATCCTAATGGGATGCATTTGTTGCATTTAACATTTGAGAGGTTTTGCAAAATTATTGCAATTAATTTAATGCATATAACATCCATTGGGGGTCGCTAGATGACTTTAATGCAAGGCCATCACTGCATTTAACATTGCAGTAGCCTGCAAAGTTATCCTAATACGATGCATTAGTCACGTTTAACATTTGAGAGGTTTTGCAGGATTATTATTGCATTTCACATCGCAGGGTGTTGCAATATTTCTTTAATGCAAGGCGATCACTGCATTGAACATTGCAGCAGCCTGAAAAGTCATCCTAATGCGATGCCGGGGGTAGTAAATACAATAATAATACTATAGTAATAATAATTTATATTATTAATAATAAGAATAAATCAAAGATTGATTGATTGATCGATCGGTGGGTGGGTGGATGGATGTCAGGAATTTGAGAGATTTTGCATGATTATTACAATGATTTTAATGCGTTTAATACCCCAGAACAGCGGCAATTTTGCTTTAATGCAAGGCCTGCGCTGCATTTAACATTGCAGGAGCCTAATTGCATTTAACATTTGAGAGGATTTGCAAAATTATTGCAATTAATTTTATTGCATTTAACATCCCAGGGGGTTGCAATATTGCTTTAATGCAACGCCAGCGCTGCATTTAACAATGCAGCAGCCTGCAAAGTTATCCTAATACGATACATTAGTCGCATTTAACATTTGAGAGGTTTTGCAGGATTATTATTATTGCATTTCACATCGCAGGGTGTTGCAATATTTCTTTAATGCAAGGCGATCACTGCATTTAACATTGCAGCAGCCTGAAAAGTCATCCTAATGCGATGCCGGGGGTAGTAAATACAATAATAATACTATAGTAATAATAATTTATATTATTAATAATAAGAATAAATCAAAGATTGATTGATTGATCGATTGGTGGGTGGGTGGATGGATGTCAGGAATTTGAGAGATTTTGCATGATTATTACAATGATTTCAATGCGTTTAATACCCCAGAACAGCTGCAATTTTGCTTTAATGCAAGGCCTGCGCTGCATTTAACATTGCAGGAGCCTAATTGCATTTAACATTTGAGAGGATTTGCAAAATTATTGCAATTAATTTTATTGCATTTAACATCCCAGGGGGTTGCAATATTGCTTTAATGCAACGCCAGCGCTGCATTTAACAATGCAGCAGCCTGCAAAGTTATCCTAATACGATGCATTAGTCGCATTTAACATTTGAGAGGTTTTGCAGGATTATTATTATTGCATTTCACATCGCAGGGTGTTGCAATATTTCTTTAATGCAAGGCGATCACTGCATTTAACATTGCAGCAGCCTGAAAAGTCATCCTAATGCGATGCATTTGTTACATTTAACATTTGAGAGGTTTTGCAAAATTATTGCAATTAATTTAATGCATTTAACACCCACTGTGGGTCGCTAGATGACTTTAATGCAAGGCCATCACTGCATTTAACATTGCAGCAGCCTGCAAAGTTATCCTAATATGATGTATTAGTCCCATTTAACATTTGAGAGGTTTTGCAGGATTATTATTGCATTTCACATCGCAGGGTGTTGCAATATTTCTTTAATGCAAGGCGATCACTGCATTTAACATTGCAGCAGCCTGAAAAGTCATCCTAATGCGATGCATTTGTTGCATTTAACATTTGAGAGGTTTTGCAAAATTATTGCAATTAATTTAATGCATATAACATCCATTGGGGGTCGCTAGATGACTTTAATGCAAGGCCATCACTGCATTTAACATTGCAGTAGCCTGCAAAGTTATCCTAATACGATGCATTAGTCACGTTTAACATTTGAGAGGTTTTGCAGGATTATTATTGCATTTCACATCGCAGGGTGTTGCAATATTTCTTTAATGCAAGGCGATCACTGCATTTAACATTGCAGCAGCGTGAAAAGTCATCCTAATGCGATGCATTTGTTGCATTTAACATTTGAGAGGTTTTGCAAAATTATTGCAATTAATTTAATGCATATAACATCCATTGGGGGTCGCTAGATGACTTTAATGCAAGGCCATCACTGCATTTAACATTGCAGTAGCCTGCAAAGTTATCCTAATACGATGCATTAGTCACGTTTAACATTTGAGAGGTTTTGCAGGATTATTATTGCATTTCACATCGCAGGGTGTTGCAATATTTCTTTAATGCAAGGCGATCACTGCATTTAACATTGCAGCAGCCTGAAAAGTCATCCTAATGGGATGCATTTGTTGCATTTAACATTTGAGAGGTTTTGCAAAATTATTGCAATTAATTTAATGCATATAACATCCATTGGGGGTCGCTAGATGACTTTAATGCAAGGCCATCACTGCATTTAACATTGCAGTAGCCTGCAAAGTTATCCTAATACGATGCATTAGTCACGTTTAACATTTGAGAGGTTTTGCAGGATTATTATTGCATTTCACATCGCAGGGTGTTGCAATATTTCTTTAATGCAAGGCGATCACTGCATTTAACATTGCAGCAGCCTGAAAAGTCATCCTAATGCGATGCCGGGGGTAGTAAATACAATAATAATACTATAGTAATAATAATTTATATTATTAATAATAAGAATAAATCAAAGATTGATTGATTGATCGATCGGTGGGTGGGTGGATGGATGTCAGGAATTTGAGAGATTTTGCATGATTATTACAATGATTTTAATGCGTTTAATACCACAGAACAGATGCAATTTTGCTTTAATGCAAGGCCTGTGCTGCATTTAACATTGCAGGAGCCTAATTGCATTTAACATTTGAGAGGATTTGCAAAATTATTGCAATTAATTTTATTGCATTTAACATCCCAGGGGGTTGCAATATTGCTTTAATGCAACGCCAGCGCTGCATTTAACAATGTAGCAGCCTGCAAAGTTATCCTAATACGATGCATTAGTCACATTTAACATTTGAGAGGTTTTGCAGGATTATTATTATTGCATTTCACATCGCAGGGTGTTGCAATATTTCTTTAATGCAAGGCGATCACTGCATTTAACATTGCAGCAGCCTGAAAAGTCATCCTAATGCGATGCATTTGTTGCATTTAACATTTGAGAGGTTTTGCAAAATTATTGCAATTAATTTAATGCATTTAACACCCACTGTGGGTCGCTAGATGACTTTAATGCAACGCCATCACTGCATTTAACATTGCAGCAGCCTGCAAAGTTATCCTAATAGATGTATTAGTCCCGTTTAACATTTGAGAGGTTTTGCAGGATTATTATTGCATTTCACATCGCAGGGTGTTGCAATATTTCTTTAATGCAAGGCGATCACTGCATTTAACATTGCAGCAGCCTGAAAGGTCATCCTAATGCGATGCATTTGTTGCATTTAACATTTGAGAGGTTTTGCAAAATTATTGCAATTAATTTAATGCATTTAACACCCACTGTGGGTCGCTGGATGACTTTAATGCAAGGCCATCACTGCATTTAACATTGCAGCAGCCTGCAAAGTTATCCTAATACGATGTATTAGTCCCGTTTAACATTTGAGAGGTTTTGCAGGATTATTATTGCATTTCACATCGCAGGGTGTTGCAATATTTCTTTAATGCAAGGCGATCACTGCATTTAACATTGCAGCAGCCTGAAAAGTCATCCTAATGGGATGCATTTGTTGCATTTAACATTTGAGAGGTTTTGCAAAATTATTGCAATTAATTTAATGCATATAACATCCATTGGGGGTCGCTAGATGACTTTAATGCAAGGCCATCACTGCATTTAACATTGCAGTAGCCTGCAAAGTTATCCTAATACGATGCATTAGTCACGTTTAACATTTGAGAGGTTTTGCAGGATTATTATTGCATTTCACATCGCAGGGTGTTGCAATATTTCTTTAATGCAAGGCGATCACTGCATTGAACATTGCAGCAGCCTGAAAAGTCATCCTAATGCGATGCCGGGGGTAGTAAATACAATAATAATACTATAGTAATAATAATTTATATTATTAATAATAAGAATAAATCAAAGATTGATTGATTGATCGATCGGTGGGTGGGTGGATGGATGTCAGGAATTTGAGAGATTTTGCATGATTATTACAATGATTTTAATGCGTTTAATACCCCAGAACAGCGGCAATTTTGCTTTAATGCAAGGCCTGCGCTGCATTTAACATTGCAGGAGCCTAATTGCATTTAACATTTGAGAGGATTTGCAAAATTATTGCAATTAATTTTATTGCATTTAACATCCCAGGGGGTTGCAATATTGCTTTAATGCAACGCCAGCGCTGCATTTAACAATGCAGCAGCCTGCAAAGTTATCCTAATACGATACATTAGTCGCATTTAACATTTGAGAGGTTTTGCAGGATTATTATTATTGCATTTCACATCGCAGGGTGTTGCAATATTTCTTTAATGCAAGGCGATCACTGCATTTAACATTGCAGCAGCCTGAAAAGTCATCCTAATGCGATGCCGGGGGTAGTAAATACAATAATAATACTATAGTAATAATAATTTATATTATTAATAATAAGAATAAATCAAAGATTGATTGATTGATCGATTGGTGGGTGGGTGGATGGATGTCAGGAATTTGAGAGATTTTGCATGATTATTACAATGATTTTAATGCGTTTAATACCCCAGAACAGCTGCAATTTTGCTTTAATGCAAGGCCTGCGCTGCATTTAACATTGCAGGAGCCTAATTGCATTTAACATTTGAGAGGATTTGCAAAATTATTGCAATTAATTTTATTGCATTTAACGTCCCAGGGGGTTGCAATATTGCTTTAATGCAACGCCAGCGCTGCATTTAACAATGCAGCAGCCTGCAAAGTTATCCTAATACGATGCATTAGTCGCATTTAACATTTGAGAGGTTTTGCAGGATTATTATTATTGCATTTCACATCGCAGGGTGTTGCAATATTTCTTTAATGCAAGGCGATCACTGCATTTAACATTGCAGCAGCCTGAAAAGTCATCCTAATGCGATGCATTTGTTACATTTAACATTTGAGAGGTTTTGCAAAATTATTGCAATTAATTTAATGCATTTAACACCCACTGTGGGTCGCTAGATGACTTTAATGCAAGGCCATCACTGCATTTAACATTGCAGCAGCCTGCAAAGTTATCCTAATACGATGTATTAGTCCCATTTAACATTTGAGAGGTTTTGCAGGATTATTATTGCATTTCACATCGCAGGGTGTTGCAATATTTCTTTAATGCAAGGCGATCACTGCATTTAACATTGCAGCAGCCTGAAAAGTCATCCTAATGGGATGCATTTGTTGCATTTAACATTTGAGAGGTTTTGCAAAATTATTGCAATTAATTTTATTGCATTTAACATCCCAGGGGGTTGCAATATTGCTTTAATGCAACGCCAGCGCTGCATTTAACAATGTAGCAGCCTGCAAAGTTATCCTAATACGATGCATTAGTCGCATTTAACATTTGAGAGGTTTTGCAGGATTATTATTATTGCATTTCACATCGCAGGGTGTTGCAATATTTCTTTAATGCAAGGCGATCACTGCATTTAACATTGCAGCAGCCTGAAAGGTCATCCTAATGCGATGCATTTGTTGCATTTAACATTTGAGAGGTTTTGCAAAATTATTGCAATTAATTTAATGCATTTAACACCCACTGTGGGTCGCTGGATGACTTTAATGCAAGGCCATCACTGCATTTAACATTGCAGCAGCCTGCAAAGTTATCCTAATACGATGTATTAGTCCCGTTTAACATTTGAGAGGTTTTGCAGGATTATTATTGCATTTCACATCGCAGGGTGTTGCAATATTTCTTTAATGCAAGGCGATCACTGCATTTAACATTGCAGCAGCCTGAAAAGTCATCCTAATGGGATGCATTTGTTGCATTTAACATTTGAGAGGTTTTGCAAAATTATTGCAATTAATTTAATGCATATAACATCCATTGGGGGTCGCTAGATGACTTTAATGCAAGGCCATCACTGCATTTAACATTGCAGTAGCCTGCAAAGTTATCCTAATACGATGCATTAGTCACGTTTAACATTTGAGAGGTTTTGCAGGATTATTATTGCATTTCACATCGCAGGGTGTTGCAATATTTCTTTAATGCAAGGCGATCACTGCATTGAACATTGCAGCAGCCTGAAAAGTCATCCTAATGCGATGCCGGGGGTAGTAAATACAATAATAATACTATAGTAATAATAATTTATATTATTAATAATAAGAATAAATCAAAGATTGATTGATTGATCGATCGGTGGGTGGGTGGATGGATGTCAGGAATTTGAGAGATTTTGCATGATTATTACAATGATTTTAATGCGTTTAATACCCCAGAACAGCTGCAATTTTGCTTTAATGCAAGGCCTGCGCTGCATTTAACATTGCAGGAGCCTAATTGCATTTAACATTTGAGAGGATTTGCAAAATTATTGCAATGAATTTTATTGCATTTAACATCCCAGGGGGTTGCAATATTGCTTTAATGCAACGCCAGCGCTGCATTTAACAATGCAGCAGCCTGCAAAGTTATCCTAATACGATGCATTAGTCGCATTTAACATTTGAGAGGTTTTGCAGGATTATTATTATTGCATTTCACATCGCAGGGTGTTGCAATATTTCTTTAATGCAAGGCGATCACTGCATTTAACATTGCAGCAGCCTGAAAAGTCATCCTGAAGCTCACTCTGCTCAACATCCGGTCCCTCAACAATAAAAGCCTCATTCTAAATGACTTCATCCTGGAAAATAAACTGGACTTCCTCTGTCTGACAGAAACCTGGCAACAACCTGTGGATTACCTCTCACTCAACCTCACTACACCCAACGGATACTCCTACATCAATAAACCACGCTCGGAAGGCCGAGGTGGTGGGATTGCCGTAATTCACCGACAGGACTTCAAGATCAACCTCATCTCCATCTCATCTGCTCCGTCATTTGAACACCTGGCTTTCAAACTCTCTGGCCACACAAAATTAGTCATGGCAGTTGTCTACCGCCCTCCCAAACCACACCCATCATTCCTTTCTGACTTCTCTGACTTTCTGACCCAGTTCTGTTCTCTCTCCCCCTCAATCCTCCTCCTCGGTGATTTCAACATCCACATGGACTCCACTGACTCCACAATAACCGCTGACTTCACTGAAATACTCAACTGCTTTAACCTCACTCAACATGTAAATTTTCCCACCCATAACCGTGGGCACATTCTGGACCTTGTCTGCTCCACTGGACTAAATCTACATCACCTCTCTGGCTCCGACCCCACCCTCTCTGATCACTTAGCCATCACCATGTCCGTCAACATTCCCACCCCAGCTCCAAAGCAAAAACGCAAAATAAACTTCCGCAAGCTGAACTCTGTTTCACCTACCTCGCTCTCATCCTCCCTCTCTGAAATAATGTCCGCCTCTCCCTTCGTTGACCTCCACAGCCCCTCTGACCTCACTGACTACTACAACCGCACTCTCTCCTCCTGCCTCGACCAGCTTGCACCTATAAAAACCAAAACAGTTTCCTTCACCCACTCTGCTCCCTGGTTTACCCCTGAACTCCGCGTGATGAAAACTCATGCCCGTCAACTTGAAAGACTCCGCAACAAAACAGGTCTCACAATTCACTCCCAAGCCTACAAAGACCACATACAGCACTATAGAGATGCCCTCTCCCATGCCCACTCCACCTACTACTCTCAAATAATTCACTCTGGCTCCGGAAACCCCAAAACACTCTTCTCTACAATAAACAAACTCCTCAGCCCCCTGGACACCATCTCCCAATCATTCACAGTTGACAAATGCACCACTTTCCTTTCATTCTTCCAAAGCAAAATAGACAACATCTACAGCACCTTAACCACCAACGCACCTGCTCCCCCTCAAACCACCTGCCCCCCCTTATCCTGTCAGCCCCTGCCTCAGTTCTCCCCAATCTCCACCACCGACCTCTCTGACCTCTTCACAGGAATAAAAACTGCCACCTGCTCTCTGGACCCCATCCCCTCCAAGGCCTGCCTTCCTGCTCTCTCTCCACTTATCACTGCAACAATAAACTCCTCCCTGTCCACTGGCATCGTCCCGCCATCCCTCAAAATCGCTGCTGTCACCCCCATTCTGAAAAAACCTGGTCTAAACCCTGACACCCCAAACAACTTCAGACCAATCTCCAACCTACCCTTTCTGTCCAAAGTTTTGGAACGTGCTGTAGCTTCCCAACTAAAATACCACCTCTCTACCAATAACCTGTATGAAACTTTCCAATCTGGATTCCGCTCAAACCACTGTACTGAAACTGCGCTCCTCAAAATCACAAACGACATTCTCCTCTCATCCGACGCTGGCAACCTCAACATCCTCATCCTACTTGACCTCAGCGCCGCCTTTGACACCATAAATCACTCCATTCTCCTCACCCGACTTGAAACCTCCCTTAACATCACCGGCACAGCCCTATCCTGGTTTAAATCTTACCTCTCTGACAGACACCAGTTCATCTCCATTAACAACTGTAAATCCCCCACCGCTCCCCTCCCCCAAGGTGTCCCCCAAGGCTCAGTCCTTGGCCCACTCCTCTTCATCCTCTACCTGTTCCCCCTTGGTCAATTAATCCGCCGTCATGGTCTCAACTTCCACTGCTTCGCCGATGATATCCAGCTCCTCATCTCCACCAAGTCAATCTCCTCCACCACACACTCTACACTGACAAACTGCATTACTGAAATAAAATCTTGGCTTCAATCAAACTTCCTCAAACTCAATTGCAACAAATCTGAAATCATCATCATTGGTCCAAAAATGCTCACCAAATCCACCCAAAACTTCATCCTCAACATTGATGGTCTCCCAGTATCCACCTCACCTCACATCCGGAATCTTGGAATCATCCTTGATCAAACCCTCTCCTTCGACAAACACATCAAACACATCACAAAGACAGCCTTCTTCCACCTCAAAAACATTGCCCGTCTCCGTCCATCCCTCTCCTCCACAGCTGCAGAAACCCTCATCCACGCCTTCATCACCTCCCGTCTGGACTACTGCAACAGCCTCCTCTATGGCGCACCCTCAAAAATCATCAATAAACTTCAATACATTCAAAACTCCGCTGCCCATCTACTCACACACACCTCGATCCGTGACCATATCACCCCCGTCCTTTATAAACTCCACTGGCTCCCCATCCCCCAGAGAATCCAGTACAAAATCCTCCTCATAACCTACAAAGCCCTCCATAACCTGGCCCCATCCTACCTGACCGACCTCCTCCACAGGCACACTCCCACCTGCACCCTCCGCTCTGCCGCTGCCAATCTCCTATCCCCCCACATCCGGACTAAACTCAGATCCTGGGGGGACAGGGCTTTCTCCATCGCTGCTCCCACCCTATGGAACTCACTACCCCAAACCGTTAGAGACTCCCCCACACTCACCACATTCAAAACATCGCTGAAGTCTCACCTGTTCAGCACTGCCTTCAACCACTGAAGGTCACCTCACCTACTGTCTCCTTTCTCTGTTCATTTATTTATTTACTTATTTATCTATTTATTAATTTCCCTATGTTCTCAAAATCTCTGTAAAGCGTCTTTGAGTATATGAAAAGCGCTATATAAATAAAATGTATTATTATTATTATTAATGCGATGCATTTGTTGCATTTAACATTTGAGAGGTTTTGCAAAATTATTGCAATTAATTTAATGCATTTAACACCCACTGTGGGTCGCTAGATGACTTTAATGCAAGGCCATCACTGCATTTAACATTGCAGCAGCCTGCAAAGTTATCCTAATACGATGCATTAGTCCCGTTTAACATTTGAGAGGTTTTGCAGGATTATTATTGCATTTCACATCGCAGGGTGTTGCAATATTTCTTTAATGCAAGGCGATCACTGCATTTAACATTGCAACAGCCTGAAAAGTCATCCTAATGTGATGCATTTGTTGCATTTATCATTTGAGAGGTTTTGCAAAATTATTGCAATTAATTTAATGCATATAACATCCATTGGGGGTCGCTAGATGACTTTAATGCAAGGCCATCACTGCATTTAACATTGCAGTAGCCTGCAAAGTTATCCTAATACGATGCATTAGTCATGTTTAACATTTGAGAGGTTTTGTAGGATTATTATTGCATTTCACATCGCAGGGTGTTGCAATATTTCTTTAATGCAAGGCGATCACTGCATTTAACATTGCAGCAGCCTGAAAAGTCATCCTAATGCGATGCCGGGGGTAGTAAATACAATAATAATACTATAGTAATAATAATTTATATTATTAATAATAAGAATAAATCAAAGATTGATTGATTGATCGATCGGTGGGTGGGTGGATGGATGTCAGGAATTTGAGAGATTTTGCATGATTATTACAATGATTTTAATGCGTTTAATACCCCAGAACAGCTGCAATTTTGCTTTAATGCAAGGCCTGCGCTGCATTTAACATTGCAGGAGCCTAATTGCATTTAACATTTGAGAGGATTTGCAAAATTATTGCAATGAATTTTATTGCATTTAACATCCCAGGGGGTTGCAATATTGCTTTAATGCAACGCCAGCGCTGCATTTAACAATGCAGCAGCCTGCAAAGTTATCCTAATACGATGCATTAGTCGCATTTAACATTTGAGAGGTTTTGCAGGATTATTATTATTGCATTTCACATCGCAGGGTGTTGCAATATTTCTTTAATGCAAGGCGATCACTGCATTTAACATTGCAGCAGCCTGAAAAGTCATCCTAATGCGATGCATTTGTTGCATTTAACATTTGAGAGGTTTTGCAAAATTATTGCAATTAATTTAATGCATTTAACACCCACTGTGGGTCGCTAGATGACTTTAATGCAAGGCCATCACTGCATTTAACATTGCAGCAGCCTGCAAAGTTATCCTAATACGATGTATTAGTCCCATTTAACATTTGAGAGGTTTTGCAGGATTATTATTGCATTTCACATCGCAGGGTGTTGCAATATTTCTTTAATGCAAGGCGATCACTGCATTTAACATTGCAGCAGCCTGAAAAGTCATCCTAATGCGATGCATTTGTTGCATTTAACATTTGAGAGGTTTTGCAAAATTATTGCAATTAATTTAATGCATATAACATCCATTGGGGGTCGCTAGATGACTTTAATGCAAGGCCATCACTGCATTTAACATTGCAGTAGCCTGCAAAGTTATCCTAATACGATGCATTAGTCACGTTTAACATTTGAGAGGTTTTGCAGGATTATTATTGCATTTCACATCGCAGGGTGTTGCAATATTTCTTTAATGCAAGGCGATCACTGCATTTAACATTGCAGCAGCCTGAAAAGTCATCCTAATGCGATGCCGGGGGTAGTAAATACAATAATAATACTATAGTAATAATAATTTATATTATTAATAATAAGAATAAATCAAAGATTGATTGATTGATCGATCGGTGGGTGGGTGGATGGATGTCAGGAATTTGAGAGATTTTGCATGATTATTACAATGATTTTAATGCGTTTAATACCCCAGAACAGCTGCAATTTTGCTTTAATGCAAGGCCTGCGCTGCATTTAACATTGCAGGAGCCTAATTGCATTTAACATTTGAGAGGATTTGCAAAATTATTGCAATGAATTTTATTGCATTTAACATCCCAGGGGGTTGCAATATTGCTTTAATGCAACGCCAGCGCTGCATTTAACAATGCAGCAGCCTGCAAAGTTATCCTAATACGATGCATTAGTCGCATTTAACATTTGAGAGGTTTTGCAGGATTATTATTATTGCATTTCACATCGCAGGGTGTTGCAATATTTCTTTAATGCAAGGCGATCACTGCATTTAACATTGCAGCAGCCTGAAAAGTCATCCTAATGCGATGCATTTGTTGCATTTAACATTTGAGAGGTTTTGCAAAATTATTGCAATTAATTTAATGCATTTAACACCCACTGTGGGTCGCTAGATGACTTTAATGCAAGGCCATCACTGCATTTAACATTGCAGCAGCCTGCAAAGTTATCCTAATACGATGTATTAGTCCCATTTAACATTTGAGAGGTTTTGCAGGATTATTATTGCATTTCACATCGCAGGGTGTTGCAATATTTCTTTAATGCAAGGCGATCACTGCATTTAACATTGCAGCAGCCTGAAAAGTCATCCTAATGCGATGCATTTGTTGCATTTAACATTTGAGAGGTTTTGCAAAATTATTGCAATTAATTTAATGCATATAACATCCATTGGGGGTCGCTAGATGACTTTAATGCAAGGCCATCACTGCATTTAACATTGCAGTAGCCTGCAAAGTTATCCTAATACGATGCATTAGTCACGTTTAACATTTGAGAGGTTTTGCAGGATTATTATTGCATTTCACATCGCAGGGTGTTGCAATATTTCTTTAATGCAAGGCGATCACTGCATTTAACATTGCAGCAGCCTGAAAAGTCATCCTAATGCGATGCCGGGGGTAGTAAATACAATAATAATACTATAGTAATAATAATTTATATTATTAATAATAAGAATAAATCAAAGATTGATTGATCGATCGGTGGGTGGGTGGATGGATGTCAGGAATTTGAGAGATTTTGCATGATTATTACAATGATTTTAATGCGTTTAATACCCCAGAACAGCTGCAATTTTGCTTTAATGCAAGGCCTGCGCTGCATTTAACATTGCAGGAGCCTAATTGCATTTAACATTTGAGAGGATTTGCAAAATTATTGCAATGAATTTTATTGCATTTAACATCCCAGGGGGTTGCAATATTGCTTTAATGCAACGCCAGCGCTGCATTTAACAATGTAGCAGCCTGCAAAGTTATCCTAATACGATGCATTAGTCGCATTTAACATTTGAGAGGTTTTGCAGGATTATTATTATTGCATTTCACATCGCAGGGTGTTGCAATATTTCTTTAATGCAAGGCGATCACTGCATTTAACATTGCAGCAGCCTGAAAAGTCATCCTAATGCGATGCATTTGTTGCATTTAACATTTGAGAGGTTTTGCAAAATTATTGCAATTAATTTAATGCATTTAACACCCACTGTGGGTCGCTAGATGACTTTAATGCAAGGCCATCACTGCATTTAACATTGCAGCAGCCTGCAAAGTTATCCTAATACGATGTATTAGTCCCGTTTAACATTTGAGAGGTTTTGCAAGATTATTATTGCATTTCACATCGCAGGGTGTTGCAATATTTCTTTAATGCAAGGCGATCACTGCATTTAACATTGCAGCAGCCTGAAAAGTCATCCTAATGCGATGCATTTGTTGCATTTAACATTTGAGAGGTTTTGCAAAATTATTGCAATTAATTTAATGCATTTAACACCCACTGTGGGTCGCTGGATGACTTTAATGCAAGGCCATCACTGCATTTAACATTGCAGCAGCCTGCAAAGTTATCCTAATACGATGTATTAGTCCCGTTTAACATTTGAGAGGTTTTGCAGGATTATTATTGCATTTCACATCGCAGGGTGTTGCAATATTTCTTTAATGCAAGGCGATCACTGCATTTAACATTGCAGCAGCCTGAAAAGTCATCCTAATGGGATGCATTTGTTGCATTTAACATTTGAGAGGTTTTGCAAAATTATTGCAATTAATTTAATGCATATAACATCCATTGGGGGTCGCTAGATGACTTTAATGCAAGGCCATCACTGCATTTAACATTGCAGTAGCCTGCAAAGTTATCCTAATACGATGCATTAGTCACGTTTAACATTTGAGAGGTTTTGCAGGATTATTATTGCATTTCACATCGCAGGGTGTTGCAATATTTCTTTAATGCAAGGCGATCACTGCATTTAACATTGCAGCAGCCTGAAAAGTCATCCTAATGCGATGCCGGGGGTAGTAAATACAATAATAATACTATAGTAATAATAATTTATATTATTAATAATAAGAATAAATCAAAGATTGATTGATTGATCGATCGGTGGGTGGGTGGATGGATGTCAGGAATTTGAGAGATTTTGCATGATTATTACAATGATTTTAATGCGTTTAATACCACAGAACAGATGCAATTTTGCTTTAATGCAAGGCCTGCGCTGCATTTAACATTGCAGGAGCCTAATTGCATTTAACATTTGAGAGGATTTGCAAAATTATTGCAATTAATTTTATTGCATTTAACATCCCAGGGGGTTGCAATATTGCTTTAATGCAACGCCAGCGCTGCATTTAACAATGTAGCAGCCTGCAAAGTTATCCTAATACGATGCATTAGTCGCATTTAACATTTGAGAGGTTTTGCAGGATTATTATTATTGCATTTCACATCGCAGGGTGTTGCAATATTTCTTTAATGCAAGGCGATCACTGCATTTAACATTGCAGCAGCCTGAAAAGTCATCCTAATGCGATGCATTTGTTGCATTTAACATTTGAGAGGTTTTGCAAAATTATTGCAATTAATTTAATGCATTTAACACCCACTGTGGGTCGCTAGATGACTTTAATGCAAGGCCATCACTGCATTTAACATTGCAGCAGCCTGCAAAGTTATCCTAATACGATGTATTAGTCCCGTTTAACATTTGAGAGGTTTTGCAGGATTATTATTGCATTTCACATCGCAGGGTGTTGCAATATTTCTTTAATGCAAGGCGATCACTGCATTTAACATTGCAGCAGCCTGAAAGGTCATCCTAATGCGATGCATTTGTTGCATTTAACATTTGAGAGGTTTTGCAAAATTATTGCAATTAATTTAATGCATTTAACACCCACTGTGGGTCGCTGGATGACTTTAATGCAAGGCCATCACTGCATTTAACATTGCAGCAGCCTGCAAAGTTATCCTAATACGATGTATTAGTCCCGTTTAACATTTGAGAGGTTTTGCAGGATTATTATTGCATTTCACATCGCAGGGTGTTGCAATATTTCTTTAATGCAAGGCGATCACTGCATTGAACATTGGAGCAGCCTGAAAAGTCATCCTAATGCGATGCCGGGGGTAGTAAATACAATAATAATACTATAGTAATAATAATTTATATTATTAATAATAAGAATAAATCAAAGATTGATTGATTGATCGATCGGTGGGTGGGTGGATGGATGTCAGGAATTTGAGAGATTTTGCATGATTATTACAATGATTTTAATGCGTTTAATACCCCAGAACAGCGGCAATTTTGCTTTAATGCAAGGCCTGCGCTGCATTTAACATTGCAGGAGCCTAATTGCATTTAACATTTGAGAGGATTTGCAAAATTATTGCAATTAATTTTATTGCATTTAACATCCCAGGGGGTTGCAATATTGCTTTAATGCAACGCCAGCGCTGCATTTAACAATGCAGCAGCCTGCAAAGTTATCCTAATACGATACATTAGTCGCATTTAACATTTGAGAGGTTTTGCAGGATTATTATTATTGCATTTCACATCGCAGGGTGTTGCAATATTTCTTTAATGCAAGGCGATCACTGCATTTAACATTGCAGCAGCCTGAAAAGTCATCCTAATGCGATGCATTTGTTGCATTTAACATTTGAGAGGTTTTGCAAAATTATTGCAATTAATTTAATGCATTTAACACCCACTGTGGGTCGCTAGATGACTTTAATGCAAGGCCATCACTGCATTTAACATTGCAGCAGCCTGCAAAGTTATCCTAATACGATGTATTAGTCCCGTTTAACATTTGAGAGGTTTTGCAGGATTATTATTGCATTTCACATCGCAGGGTGTTGCAATATTTCTTTAATGCAAGGCGATCACTGCATTTAACATTGCAGCAGCCTGAAAAGTCATCCTAATGCGATGCATTTGTTGCATTTAACATTTGAGAGGTTTTGCAAAATTATTGCAATTAATTTAATGCATATAACATCCATTGGGGGTCGCTAGATGACTTTAATGCAAGGCCATCACTGCATTTAACATTGCAGTAGCCTGCAAAGTTATCCTAATACGATGCATTAGTCACGTTTAACATTTGAGAGGTTTTGCAGGATTATTATTGCATTTCACATCGCAGGGTGTTGCAATATTTCTTTAATGCAAGGCGATCACTGCATTTAACATTGCAGCAGCCTGAAAAGTCATCCTAATGCGATGCCGGGGGTAGTAAATACAATAATAATACTATAGTAATAATAATTTATATTATTAATAATAAGAATAAATCAAAGATTGATTGATTGATCGATCGGTGGGTGGGTGGATGGATGTCAGGAATTTGAGAGATTTTGCATGATTATTACAATGATTTGAATGCGTTTAATACCCCAGAACAGCTGCAATTTTGCTTTAATGCAAGGCCTGCGCTGCATTTAACATTGCAGGAGCCTAATTGCATTTAACATTTGAGAGGATTTGCAAAATTATTGCAATTAATTTTATTGCATTTAACATCCCAGGGGGTTGCAATATTGCTTTAATGCAACGCCAGCGCTGCATTTAACAATGCAGCAGCCTGCAAAGTTATGCTAATACGATGCATTAGTCGCATTTAACATTTGAGAGGTTTTGCAGGATTATTATTATTGCATTTCACATCGCAGGGTGTTGCAATATTTCTTTAATGCAAGGCGATCACTGCATTTAACATTGCAGCAGCCTGAAAAGTCATCCTAATGCGATGCATTTGTTGCATTTAACATTTGAGAGGTTTTGCAGGATTATTATTGCATTTCACATCGCAGGGTGTTGCAATATTTCTTTAATGCAAGGCGATCACTGCATTTAACATTGCAGCAACCTGAAAAGTCATCCTAATGCGATGCATTTGTTGCATTTAACATTTGAGAGGTTTTGCAAAATTATTGCAATTAATTTAATGCATTTAACACCCACTGTGGGTCGCTAGATGACTTTAATGCAAGGCCATCACTGCATTTAACATTGCAGCAGCCTGCAAAGTTATCCTAATACGATGTATTAGTCCCGTTTAACATTTGAGAGGTTTTGCAGGATTATTATTGCATTTCACATCGCAGGGTGTTGCAATATTTCTTTAATGCAAGGCGATCACTGCATTTACCATTGCAGCAGCCTGAAAGGTCATCCTAATGCGATGCATTTGTTGCATTTAACATTTGAGAGGTTTTGCAAAATTATTGCAATTAATTTAATGCATTTAACACCCACTGTGGGTCGCTGGATGACTTTAATGCAAGGCCATCACTTCATTTAACATTGCAGCAGCCTGCAAAGATATCCTAATACGATGTATTAGTCCCGTTTAACATTTGAGAGGTTTTGCAGGATTATTATTGCATTTCACATCGCAGGGTGTTGCAATATTTCTTTAATGCAAGGCGATCACTGCATTTAACATTGCAGCAACCTGAAAAGTCATCCTAATGCGATGCATTTGTTGCATTTAACATTTGAGAGGTTTTGCAAAATTATTGCAATTAATTTAATGCATTTAACACCCACTGTGGGTCGCTAGATGACTTTAATGCAAGGCCATCACTGCATTTAACATTGCAGCAGCCTGCAAAGTTATCCTAATACGATGTATTAGTCCCGTTTAACATTTGAGAGGTTTTGCAGGATTATTATTGCATTTCACATCGCAGGGTGTTGCAATATTTCTTTAATGCAAGGCGATCACTGCATTTAACATTGCAGCAGCCTGAAAGGTCATCCTAATGCGATGCATTTGTTGCATTTAACATTTGAGAGGTTTTGCAAAATTATTGCAATTAATTTAATGCATTTAACACCCACTGTGGGTCGCTGGATGACTTTAATGCAAGGCCATCACTGCATTTAACATTGCAGCAGCCTGCAAAGTTATCCTAATACGATGTATTAGTCCCGTTTAACATTTGAGAGGTTTTGCAGGATTATTATTGCATTTCACATCGCAGGGTGTTGCAATATTTCTTTAATGCAAGGCGATCACTGCATTGAACATTGGAGCAGCCTGAAAAGTCATCCTAATGCGAAGCCGGGGGTAGTAAATACAATAATAATACTATAGTAATAATAATTTATATTATTAATAATAAGAATAAATCAAAGATTGATTGATTGATCGATCGGTGGGTGGGTGGATGGATGTCAGGAATTTGAGAGATTTTGCATGATTATTACAATGATTTTAATGCGTTTAATACCCCAGAACAGCGGCAATTTTGCTTTAATGCAAGGCCTGCGCTGCATTTAACATTGCAGGAGCCTAATTGCATTTAACATTTGAGAGGATTTGCAAAATTATTGCAATTAATTTTATTGCATTTAACATCCCAGGGGGTTGCAATATTGCTTTAATGCAACGCCAGCGCTGCATTTAACAATGCAGCAGCCTGCAAAGTTATCCTAATACGATACATTAGTCGCATTTAACATTTGAGAGGTTTTGCAGGATTATTATTATTGCATTTCACATCGCAGGGTGTTGCAATATTTCTTTAATGCAAGGCGATCACTGCATTTAACATTGCAGCAGCCTGAAAAGTCATCCTAATGCGATGCATTTGTTGCATTTAACATTTGAGAGGTTTTGCAAAATTATTGCAATTAATTTAATGCATTTAACACCCACTGTGGGTCGCTAGATGACTTTAATGCAAGGCCATCACTGCATTTAACATTGCAGCAGCCTGCAAAGTTATCCTAATACGATGTATTAGTCCCGTTTAACATTTGAGAGGTTTTGCAGGATTATTATTGCATTTCACATCGCAGGGTGTTGCAATATTTCTTTAATGCAAGGCGATCACTGCATTTAACATTGCAGCAGCCTGAAAAGTCATCCTAATGCGATGCATTTGTTGCATTTAACATTTGAGAGGTTTTGCAAAATTATTGCAATTAATTTAATGCATATAACATCCATTGGGGGTCGCTAGATGACTTTAATGCAAGGCCATCACTGCATTTAACATTGCAGTAGCCTGCAAAGTTATCCTAATACGATGCATTAGTCACGTTTAACATTTGAGAGGTTTTGCAGGATTATTATTGCATTTCACATCGCAGGGTGTTGCAATATTTCTTTAATGCAAGGCGATCACTGCATTTAACATTGCAGCAGCCTGAAAAGTCATCCTAATGCGATGCCGGGGGTAGTAAATACAATAATAATACTATAGTAATAATAATTTATATTATTAATAATAAGAATAAATCAAAGATTGATTGATTGATCGATCGGTGGGTGGGTGGATGGATGTCAGGAATTTGAGAGATTTTGCATGATTATTACAATGATTTGAATGCGTTTAATACCCCAGAACAGCTGCAATTTTGCTTTAATGCAAGGCCTGCGCTGCATTTAACATTGCAGGAGCCTAATTGCATTTAACATTTGAGAGGATTTGCAAAATTATTGCAATGAATTTTATTGCATTTAACATCCCAGGGGGTTGCAATATTGCTTTAATGCAACGCCAGCGCTGCATTTAACAATGCAGCAGCCTGCAAAGTTATGCTAATACGATGCATTAGTCGCATTTAACATTTGAGAGGTTTTGCAGGATTATTATTATTGCATTTCACATCGCAGGGTGTTGCAATATTTCTTTAATGCAAGGCGATCACTGCATTTAACATTGCAGCAGCCTGAAAAGTCATCCTAATGCGATGCATTTGTTGCATTTAACATTTGAGAGGTTTTGCAGGATTATTATTGCATTTCACATCGCAGGGTGTTGCAATATTTCTTTAATGCAAGGCGATCACTGCATTTAACATTGCAGCAACCTGAAAAGTCATCCTAATGCGATGCATTTGTTGCATTTAACATTTGAGAGGTTTTGCAAAATTATTGCAATTAATTTAATGCATTTAACACCCACTGTGGGTCGCTAGATGACTTTAATGCAAGGCCATCACTGCATTTAACATTGCAGCAGCCTGCAAAGTTATCCTAATACGATGTATTAGTCCCGTTTAACATTTGAGAGGTTTTGCAGGATTATTATTGCATTTCACATCGCAGGGTGTTGCAATATTTCTTTAATGCAAGGCGATCACTGCATTTACCATTGCAGCAGCCTGAAAGGTCATCCTAATGCGATGCATTTGTTGCATTTAACATTTGAGAGGTTTTGCAAAATTATTGCAATTAATTTAATGCATTTAACACCCACTGTGGGTCGCTGGATGACTTTAATGCAAGGCCATCACTTCATTTAACATTGCAGCAGCCTGCAAAGATATCCTAATACGATGTATTAGTCCCGTTTAACATTTGAGAGGTTTTGCAGGATTATTATTGCATTTCACATCGCAGGGTGTTGCAATATTTCTTTAATGCAAGGCGATCACTGCATTTAACATTGCAGCAACCTGAAAAGTCATCCTAATGCGATGCATTTGTTGCATTTAACATTTGAGAGGTTTTGCAAAATTATTGCTATTAATTTAATGCATTTAACACCCACTGTGGGTCGCTAGATGACTTTAATGCAAGGCCATCACTTCATTTAACATTGCAGCAGCCTGCAAAGATATCCTAATACGATGTATTAGTCCCGTTTAACATTTGAGAGGTTTTGCAGGATTATTATTGCATTTCACATCGCAGGGTGTTGCAATATTTCTTTAATGCAAGGCGATCACTGCATTTAACATTGCAGCAACCTGAAAAGTCATCCTAATGCGATGCATTTGTTGCATTTAACATTTGAGAGGTTTTGCAAAATTATTGCAATTAATTTAATGCATTTAACACCCACTGTGGGTCGCTAGATGACTTTAATGCAAGGCCATCACTGCATTTAACATTGCAGCAGCCTGCAAAGTTATCCTAATACGATGTATTAGTCCCGTTTAACATTTGAGAGGTTTTGCAGGATTATTATTGCATTTCACATCGCAGGGTGTTGCAATATTTCTTTAATGCAAGGCGATCACTGCATTTAACATTGCAGCAGCCTGAAAAGTCATCCTAATGCGATGCATTTGTTGCATTTAACATTTGAGAGGTTTTGCAAAATTATTGCAATTAATTTAATGCATATAACATCCATTGGGGGTCGCTAGATGACTTTAATGCAAGGCCATCACTGCATTTAACATTGCAGTAGCCTGCAAAGTTATCCTAATATGATGCATTAGTCACGTTTAACATTTGAGAGGTTTTGCAGGATTATTATTGCATTTCACATCGCAGGGTGTTGCAATATTTCTTTAATGCAAGGCGATCACTGCATTTAACATTGCAGCAGCCTGAAAAGTCATCCTAATGCGATGCCGGGGGTAGTAAATACAATAATAATACTATAGTAATAATAATTTATATTATTAATAATAAGAATAAATCAAAGATTGATTGATTGATCGATCGGTGGGTGGGTGGATGGATGTCAAGAATTTGAGAGATTTTGCATGATTATTACAATGATTTTAATGCGTTTAATACCCCAGAACAGCTGCAATTTTGCTTTAATGCAAGGCCTGCGCTGCGTTTAACATTGCAGGAGCCTAATTGCATTTAACATTTGAGAGGATTTGCAAAATTATTGCAATTAATTTTATTGCATTTAACATCCCAGGGGGTTGCAATATTGCTTTAATGCAACGCCAGCGCTGCATTTAACAATGCAGCAGCCTGAAAAGTTATCCTAATACGATGCATTAGTCGCATTTAACATTTGAGAGGTTTTGCAGGATTATTATTATTGCATTTCACATCGCAGGGTGTTGCAATATTTCTTTAATGCAAGGCGATCACTGCATTTAACATTGCAGCAGCCTGAAAAGTCATCCTAATGCGATGCATTTGTTGCATTTAACATTTGAGAGGTTTTGCAAAATTATTGCAATTAATTTAATGCATTTAACACCCACTGTGGGTCGCTAGATGACTTTAATGCAAGGCCATCACTGCATTTAACATTGCAGCAGCCTGCAAAGTTATCCTAATACGATGTATTAGTCCCGTTTAACATTTGAGAGGTTTTGCAGGATTATTATTGCATTTCACATCGCAGGGTGTTGCAATATTTCTTTAATGCAAGGCGATCACTGCATTTAACATTGCAGCAGCCTGAAAAGTCATCCTAATGCGATGCCGGGGGTAGTAAATACAATAATAATACTATAGTAATAATAATTTATATTATTAATAATAAGAATAAATCAATGATTGATTGATTGATCGATCGGTGGGTGGGTGGATGGATGTCAAGAATTTGAGAGATTTTGCATGATTATTACAATGATTTTAATGCGTTTAATACCCCAGAACAGCTGCAATTTTGCTTTAATGCAAGGCCTGCGCTGCATTTAACATTGCAGGAGCCTAATTGCATTTAACATTTGAGAGGATTTGCAAAATTATTGCAATTAATTTTATTGCATTTAACATCCCAGGGGGTTGCAATATTGCTTTAATGCAACGCCAGCGCTGCATTTAACAATGCAGCAGCCTGAAAAGTTATCCTAATACGATGCATTAGTCGCATTTAACATTTGAGAGGTTTTGCAGGATTATTATTATTGCATTTCACATCGCAGGGTGTTGCAATATTTCTTTAATGCAAGGCGATCACTGCATTTAACATTGCAGCAGCCTGAAAAGTCATCCTAATGCGATGCATTTGTTGCATTTAACATTTGAGAGGTTTTGCAAAATTATTGCAATTAATTTAATGCATTTAACACCCACTGTGGGTCGCTAGATGACTTTAATGCAAGGCCATCACTGCATTTAACATTGCAGCAGCCTGCAAAGTTATCCTAATACGATGCATTAGTCCCGTTTAACATTTGAGAGGTTTTGCAGGATTATTATTGCATTTCACATCGCAGGGTGTTGCAATATTTCTTTAATGCAAGGCGATCACTGCATTTAACATTGCAGCAGCCTGAAAAGTCATCCTAATGCGATGCCGGGGGTAGTAAATACAATAATAATACTATAGTAATAATAATTAAATTACTAACAATAAGAATAAATCAAAGATTGATTGATTGATCGATCGGTGGGTGGGTGGATGGATGTCAGGAATTTGAGAGATTTTGCATGATTATTACAATGATTTTAATGCGTTTAATACCCCAGAACAGCTGCAATTTTGCTTTAATGCAAGGCCTGCGCTGCATTTAACATTGCAGGAGCCTAATTGCATTTAACATTTGAGAGGATTTGCAAAATTATTGCAATTAATTTTATTGCATTTAACATCCCAGGGGGTTGCAATATTGCTTTAATGCAACGCCAGCGCTGCATTTAACAATGCAGCAGCCTGCAAAGTTATCCTAATACGATGCATTAGTCGCATTTAACATTTGAGAGGTTTTGCAGGATTATTATTATTGCATTTCACATCGCAGGGTGTTGCAATATTTCTTTAATGCAAGGCGATCACTGCATTTAACATTGCAGCAGCCTGAAAAGTCATCCTAATGCGATGCATTTGTTGCATTTAACATTTGAGAGGTTTTGCAAAATTATTGCAATTAATTTAATGCATTTAACACCCACTGTGGGTCGCTAGATGACTTTAATGCAAGGCCATCACTGCATTTAACATTGCAGCAGCCTGCAAAGATATCCTAATACGATGTATTAGTCCCGTTTAACATTTGAGAGGTTTTGCAGGATTATTATTGCATTTCACATCGCAGGGTGTTGCAATATTTCTTTAATGCAAGGCGATCACTGCATTTAACATTGCAGCAGCCTGAAAAGTCATCCTAATGCGATGCATTTGTTGCATTTAACATTTGAGAGGTTTTGCAAAATTATTGCAATTAATTTAATGCATTTAACACCCACTGTGGGTCGCTAGATGACTTTAATGCAAGGCCATCACTGCATTTAACATTGCAGCAGCCTGCAAAGTTATCCTAATACGATGTATTAGTCCCGTTTAACATTTGAGAGGTTTTGCAGGATTATTATTGCATTTCACATCGCAGGGTGTTGCAATATTTCTTTAATGCAAGGCGATCACTGCATTTAACATTGCAGCAGCCTGAAAAGTCATCCTAATGCGATGCATTTGTTGCATTTAACATTTGAGAGGTTTTGCAAAATTATTGCAATTAATTTAATGCATATAACATCCATTGGGGGTCGCTAGATGACTTTAATGCAAGGCCATCACTGCATTTAACATTGCAGTAGCCTGCAAAGTTATCCTAATATGATGCATTAGTCACGTTTAACATTTGAGAGGTTTTGCAGGATTATTATTGCATTTCACATTGCAGGGTGTTGCAATATTTCTTTAATGCAAGGCGATCACTGCATTTAACATTGCAGCAGCCTGAAAAGTCATCCTAATGCGATGCAATTGTTGCATTTAACATTTGAGTGGTTTTGCAAAATTATTGCAATTAATTTAATGCATTTAACACCCACTGTGGGTCGCTAGATGACTTTAATGCAAGGCCATCACTGCATTTAACATTGCAGCAGCCTGCAAAGTTATCCTAATACGATGCATTAGTCCCGTTTAACATTTGAGAGGTTTTGCAGGATTATTATTGCATTTCACATCGCAGGGTGTTGCAATATTTCTTTAATGCAAGGCGATCACTGCATTTAACATTGCAGCAGCCTGAAAAGTCATCCTAATGCGATGCATTTGTTGCATTTAACATTTGAGAGGTTTTGCAATATTATTGCAATTAATTTAATGCATATAACATCCATTGGGGGTCGCTAGATGACTTTAATGCAAGGCCATCACTGCATTTAACATTGCAGTAGCCTGCAAAGTTATCCTAATACGATGCATTAGTCACGTTTAACATTTGAGAGGTTTTGCAGGATTATTATTGCATTTCACATTGCAGGGTGTTGCAATATTTCTTTAATGCAAGGCGATCACTGCATTTAACATTGCAGCAGCCTGAAAAGTCATCCTAATGCGATGCCGGGGGTAGTAAATACAATAATAATACTATAGTAATAATAATTTATATTATTAATAATAAGAATAAATCAAAGATTGATTGATTGATCGGTGGGTGGGTGGATGGATGTCAGGAATTTGAGAGATTTTGCATGATTATTACAATGATTTTAATGCGTTTAATACCCCAGAACAGCTGCAATTTTGCTTTAATGCAAGGCCTGCACTGCATTTAACATTGCCTAATTGCATTTAACATTTGAGAGGATTTGCAAAATTATTCCAATTAATTTTATTGCATTTAACATCCCAGGGGTTGCAATATTGCTTTAATGCAACGCCAGCGCTGCATTTAACAATGCAGCAGCCTGCAAAGTTATCCTAATACGATGCATTAGTCGCATTTAACATTTGAGAGGTTTTGCAGGATTATTATTGCATTTCACATCGCAGGGTGTTGCAATATTTCTTTAATGCAAGGCGATCACTGCATTTAACATTGCAGCAGCCTGAAAAGTCATCCTAATGCGATGCATTTGTTGCATTTAACATTTGAGAGGTTTTGCAAAATTATTGCAATTAATTTAATGCATTTAACACCCACTGTGGGTCGCTAGATGACTTTAATGCAAGGCCATCACTGCATTTAACATTGCAGCAGCCTGCAAAGTTATCCTAATACGATGCATTAGTCCCGTTTAACATTTGAGAGGTTTTGCAGGATTATTATTGCATTTCACATCGCAGGGTGTTGCAATATTTCTTTAATGCAAGGCGATCACTGCATTTAACATTGCAGCAGCCTGAAAAGTCATCCTAATGCGATGCATTTGTTGCATTTAACATTTGAGAGGTTTTGCAAAATTATTGCAATTAATTTAATGCATATAACATCCATTGGGGGTCGCTAGATGACTTTAATGCAAGGCCATCACTGCATTTAACATTGCAGTAGCCTGCAAAGTTATCCTAATACGATGCATTAGTCACGTTTAACATTTGAGAGGTTTTGCAGGATTATTATTGCATTTCACATTGCAGGGTGTTGCAATATTTCTTTAATGCAAGGCGATCACTGCATTTAACATTGCAGCAGCCTGAAAAGTCATCCTAATGCGATGCCGGGGGTAGTAAATACAATAATAATACTATAGTAATAATAATTTATATTATTAATAATAAGAATAAATCAAAGATTGATTGATTGATCGATTGGTGGGTGGGTGGATGGATGTCAGGAATTTGAGAGATTTTGCATGATTATTACAATGATTTTAATGCGTTTAATACCCCAGAACAGCTGCAATTTTGCTTTAATGCAAGGCCTGCGCTGCATTTAACATTGCAGGAGCCTAATTGCATTTAACATTTGGGAGGATTTGCAAAATTATTGCAATTAATTTTATTGCATTTAACATCCCAGGGGGTTGCAATATTGCTTTAATGCAACGCCAGCGCTGCATTTAACAATGCAGCAGCCTGCAAAGTTATCCTAATACGATGCATTAGTCGCATTTAACATTTGAGAGGTTTTGCAGGATTATTATTGCATTTCACATCGCAGGGTGTTGCAATATTTCTTTAATGCAAGGCGATCACTGGATTTAACATTGCAGCAGCCTGAAAAGTCATCCTAATGCGATGCATTTGTTGCATTTAACATTTGAGAGGTTTTGCAAAATTATTGCAATTAATTTAATGCATTTAACACCCACTGTGGGTCGCTAGATGACTTTAATGCAAGGCCATCACTGCATTTAACATTGCAACAGCCTGCAAAGTTATCCTAATACGATGCATTAGTCCCGTTTAACATTTGAGAGGTTTTGCAGGATTATTATTGCATTTCACATCGCAGGGTGTTGCAATATTTCTTTAATGCAAGGCGATCACTGCATTTAACATTGCAGCAGCCTGAAAAGTCATCCTAATACGATGCATTTGTTGCATTTAACATTTGAGAGGTTTTGCAAAATTATTGCAATTAATTTAATGCATATAACATCCATTGGGGGTCGCTAGATGACTTTAATGCAAGGCCATCACTGCATTTAACATTGCAGTAGCCTGCAAAGTTATCCTAATACGATGCATTAGTCACGTTTAACATTTGAGAGGTTTTGCAGGATTATTATTGCATTTCACATCGCAGGGTGTTGCAATATTTCTTTAATGCAAGGCGATCACTGCATTTAACATTGCAGCAGCCTGAAAAGTCATCCTAATGCGATGCCGGGGGTAGTAAATACAATAATAATATTATAGTAATAATAATTTATATTATTAATAATAAGAATAAATCAAAGATTGATTGATTGATCGATCGGTGGGTGGGTGGATGGATGTCAGGAATTTGAGAGATTTTGCATGATTATTACAATGATTTTAATGCGTTTAATACCCCAGAAGAGCTGCAATTTTGCTTTAATGCAAGGCCTGTGCTGCATTTAACATTGCAGGAGCCTAATTGCATTTAACATTTGAGAGGATTTGCAAAATTATTGCAATTAATTTTATTGCAATTAACATCCCAGGGGTTGCAATATTGCTTTAATGCAACGCCAGCGCTGCATTTAACAATGCAGCAGCCTGCAAAGTTATCCTAATACGATGCATTAGTCGCATTTAACATTTGAGAGGTTTTGCAGGATTATTATTGCATTTCACATCGCAGGGTGTTGCAATATTTCTTTAATGCAAGGCGATCACTGCATTTAACATTGCAGCAGCCTGAAAAGTCATCCTAATGCGATGCATTTGTTGCATTTAACATTTGAGAGGTTTTGCAAAATTATTGCAATTAATTTAATGCATTTAACACCCACTGTGGGTCGCTAGATGACTTTAATGCAAGGCCATCACTGCATTTAACATTGCAGTAGCCTGCAAAGTTATCCTAATACGACGCATTAGTCACGTTTAACAATTGAGAGGTTTTGCAGGATTATTATTGCATTTCACATTGCAGGGTGTTGCAATATTTCTTTAATGCAAGGCGATCACTGCATTTAACATTGCAGCAGCCTGAAAAGTCATCCTAATGCGATGCATTTGTTGCATTTAACATTTGAGAGGTTTTGCAAAATTATTGCAATTAATTTAATGCATTTAACACCCACTGTGGGTCGCTAGATGACTTTAATGCAAGGCCATCACTGCATTTAACATTGCAGCAGCCTGCAAAGTTATCCTAATACGATGCATTAGTCCCGTTTAACATTTGAGAGGTTTTGCAGGATTATTATTGCATTTCACATCGCAGGGTGTTGCAATATTTCTTTAATGCAAGGCGATCACTGCATTTAACATTGCAGCAGCCTGAAAAGTCATCCTAATGCGATGCTTTGTTGCATTTAACATTTGAGAGGTTTTGCAAAATTATTGCAATTAATTTAATGCAAGGCCATCACTGCATTTAACATTGCAGTAGCCTGCAAAGTTATCCTAATATGATGCATTAGTCACGTTTAACATTTGAGAGGTTTTGCAGGATTATTATTGCATTTCACATTGCAGGGTGTTGCAATATTTCTTTAATGCAAGGCGATCACTGCATTTAACATTGCAGCAGCCTGAAAAGTCATCCTAATGCGATGTCGGGGGTAGTAAATACAATAATAATACTATAGTAATAATAATTTATATTATTAATAATAAGAATAAATCAAAGATTGATTGATTGATCGATCGGTGGGTGGGTGGGTGGATGGATGTCAGGAATTTGAGAGATTTTGCATGATTATTACAATGATTTTAATGCGTTTAATACCCCGGAACAGCTGCAATTTTGCTTTAATGCAAGGCCTGCGCTGCATTTAACATTGCAGGAGCCTAATTGCATTTAACATTTGAGAGGATTTGCAAAATTATTGCAATTAATTTTATTGCATTTAACATCCCAGGGGTTGCAATATTGCTTTAATGCAACGCCAGCGCTGCATTTAACAATGCAGCAGCCTGCAAAGTTATCCTAATATGATGCATTAGTCGCATTTAACATTTGAGAGGTTTTGCAGGATTATTATTGCATTTCACATCGCAGGGTGTTGCAATATTTATTTAATGCAAGGCGATCACTGCATTTAACATTGCAGCAGCCTGAAAAGTCATCCTAATGCGATGCATTTGTTGCATTTAACATTTGAGAGGTTTTGCAAAATTATTGCAATTAATTTAATGCATTTAACACCCACTGTGGGTCGCTAGATGACTTTAATGCAAGGCGATCACTGCATTTAACATTGCAGCAGCCTGAAAAGTCATCCTAATGCGATGCCGGGGTTAGTAAATACAATAATAATACTATAGTAATAATAATTTATATTATTAATAATAAGAATAAATCAAAGATTGATTGATTGATCGATCGGTGGGTGGGTGGATGGATGTCAGGAATTTGAGAGAATTTGCATGATTATTGCAATGATTTTAATGCATTTAATACCCCAGAACAGCTGCAATTTTGCTTTAATGCAAGGCCTGCGCTGCATTTAACATTGCAGGAGCCTAATTGCATTTAACATTTGAGAGGATTTGCAAAATTATTGCAATTAATTTTATTGCATTTAACATCCCAGGGGTTGCAATATTGCTTTAATGCAACGCCAGCGCTGCATTTAACAATGCAGCAGCCTGCAAAGTTATCCTAATACGATGCATTAGTCGCATTTAACATTTGAGAGGTTTTGCAGGATTATTATTGCATTTCACATCGCAGGGTGTTGCAATATTGCTTTAATGCAAGGCGATCACTGCATTTAACATTGCAGCAGCCTGAAAAGTCATCCTAATGCGATGCATTTGTTGCATTTAACATTTGATAGGTTTTGCAAAATTATTGCAATTAATTTAATGCATTTAACACCCACTGTGGGTCGCTAGATGACTTTAATGCAAGGCCATCACTGCATTTAACATTGCAGTAGCCTGCAAAGTTATCCTAATACGACGCATTAGTCACGTTTAACAATTGAGAGGTTTTGCAGGATTATTATTGCATTTCACATTGCAGGGTGTTGCAATATTTCTTTAATGCAAGGCGATCACTGCATTTAACATTGCAGCAGCCTGAAAAGTCATCCTAATGCGATGCATTTGTTGCATTTAACATTTGAGAGGTTTTGCAAAATTATTGCAATTAATTTAATGCATTTAACACCCACTGTGGGTCGCTAGATGACTTTAATGCAAGGCCATCACTGCATTTAACATTGCAGCAGCCTGCAAAGTTATCCTAATACGATGCATTAGTCCCGTTTAACATTTGAGAGGTTTTGCAGGATTATTATTGCATTTCACATCGCAGGGTGTTGCAATATTTCTTTAATGCAAGGCGATCACTGCATTTAACATTGCAGCAGCCTGAAAAGTCATCCTAATGCGATGCTTTGTTGCATTTAACATTTGAGAGGTTTTGCAAAATTATTGCAATTAATTTAATGCAAGGCCATCACTGCATTTAACATTGCAGTAGCCTGCAAAGTTATCCTAATATGATGCATTAGTCACGTTTAACATTTGAGAGGTTTTGCAGGATTATTATTGCATTTCACATTGCAGGGTGTTGCAATATTTCTTTAATGCAAGGCGATCACTGCATTTAACATTGCAGCAGCCTGAAAAGTCATCCTAATGCGATGTCGGGGGTAGTAAATACAATAATAATACTATAGTAATAATAATTTATATTATTAATAATAAGAATAAATCAAAGATTGATTGATTGATCGATCGGTGGGTGGGTGGGTGGATGGATGTCAGGAATTTGAGAGATTTTGCATGATTATTACAATGATTTTAATGCGTTTAATACCCCGGAACAGCTGCAATTTTGCTTTAATGCAAGGCCTGCGCTGCATTTAACATTGCAGGAGCCTAATTGCATTTAACATTTGAGAGGATTTGCAAAATTATTGCAATTAATTTTATTGCATTTAACATCCCAGGGGTTGCAATATTGCTTTAATGCAACGCCAGCGCTGCATTCAACAATGCAGCAGCCTGCAAAGTTATCCTAATATGATGCATTAGTCGCATTTAACATTTGAGAGGTTTTGCAGGATTATTATTGCATTTCACATCGCAGGGTGTTGCAATATTTATTTAATGCAAGGCGATCACTGCATTTAACATTGCAGCAGCCTGAAAAGTCATCCTAATGCGATGCATTTGTTGCATTTAACATTTGAGAGGTTTTGCAAAATTATTGCAATTAATTTAATGCATTTAACACCCACTGTGGGTCGCTAGATGACTTTAATGCAAGGCGATCACTGCATTTAACATTGCAGCAGCCTGAAAAGTCATCCTAATGCGATGCCGGGGTTAGTAAATACAATAATAATACTATAGTAATAATAATTTATATTATTAATAATAAGAATAAATCAAAGATTGATTGATTGATCGATCGGTGGGTGGGTGGATGGATGTCAGGAATTTGAGAGAATTTGCATGATTATTGCAATGATTTTAATGCATTTAATACCCCAGAACAGCTGCAATTTTGCTTTAATGCAAGGCCTGCGCTGCATTTAACATTGCAGGAGCCTAATTGCATTTAACATTTGAGAGGATTTGCAAAATTATTGCAATTAATTTTATTGCATTTAACATCCCAGGGGTTGCAATATTGCTTTAATGCAACGCCAGCGCTGCATTTAACAATGCAGCAGCCTGCAAAGTTATCCTAATACGATGCATTAGTCGCATTTAACATTTGAGAGGTTTTGCAGGATTATTATTGCATTTCACATCGCAGGGTGTTGCAATATTTATTTAATGCAAGGCGATCACTGCATTTAACATTGCAGCAGCCTGAAAAGTCATCCTAATGCGATACATTTGTTGCATTTAACATTTGAGAGGTTTTGCAAAATTATTGCAATTAATTTAATGCATTTAACACCCACTGTGGGTCGCTAGATGAGTTTAATGCAAGGCGATCACTGCATTTAACATTGCAGCAGCCTGAAAAGTCATCCTAATGCGATGCCGGGGTTAGTAAATACAATAATAATACTATAGTAATAATAATTTATATTATTAATAATAAGAATAAATCAAAGATTGATTGATTGATCGATCGGTGGGTGGGTGGATGGATGTCAGGAATTTGAGAGATTTTGCATGATTATTACAATGATTTTAATGCGTTTAATACCCCAGAACAGCTGCAATTTTGCTTTAATGCATGGCCTGCGCTGCATTTAACATTGCAGGAGCCTAATTGCATTTAACATTTGAGAGGATTTGCAAAATTATTGCAATTAATTTTATTGCATTTAACATCCCAGGGGTTGCAATATTGCTTTAATGCAACGCCAGCGCTGCATTTAACAATGCAGCAGCCTGCAAAGTTATCGTAATACGATGCTTTAGTCGCATTTAACTTTGAGAGGTTTTGCAGGATTATTATTGCATTTCACATCGCAGGGTGTTGCAATATTTCTTTAATGCAAGGCGATCACTGCATTTAACATTGCAGCAGCCTGAAAAGTCATCCTAATGCGATGCATTTGTTGCATTTAACATTTGATAGATTTTGCAAAATTATTGCAATTAATTTAATGCATTTAACACCCACTGTGGGTCGCTAGATGACTTTAATGCAAGGCCATCACTGCATTTAACATTGCAGTAGCCTGCAAAGTTATCCTAATACGACGCATTAGTCACGTTTAACAATTGAGAGGTTTTGCAGGATTATTATTGCATTTCACATCGCAGGGTGTTGCAATATTTCTTTAATGCAAGGCGATCACTGCATTTAACATTGCAGCAGCCTGAAAAGTCATCCTAATGCGATGTCGGGGGTAGTAAATACAATAATAATACTATAGTAATAATAATTTATATTATTAATAATAAGAATAAATCAAAGATTGATTGATCGATCGGTGGGTGGGTGGGTGGATGGATGTCAGGAATTTGAGAGATTTTGCATGATTATTACAATGATTTTAATGCGTTTAATACCCCAGAACAGCTGCAATTTTGCTTTAATGCAAGGCCTGCGCTGCATTTAACATTGCAGGAGCCTAATTGCATTTAACATTTGAGAGGATTTGCAAAATTATTGCAATTAATTTTATTGCATTTAACATCCCAGGGGTTGCAATATTGCTTTAATGCAACGCCAGCGCTGCATTTAACAATGCAGCAGCCTGCAATGTTATCCTAATACGATGCATTAGTCGCATTTAACATTTGAGAGGTTTTGCAGGATTATTATTGCATTTCACATCGCAGGGTGTTGCAATATTTATTTAATGCAAGGCGATCACTGCATTTAACATTGCAGCAGCCTGAAAAGTCATCCTAATGCGATACATTTGTTGCATTTAACATTTGAGAGGTTTTGCAAAATTATTGCAATTAATTTAATGCATTTAACACCCACTGTGGGTCGCTAGATGAGTTTAATGCAAGGCGATCACTGCATTTAACATTGCAGCAGCCTGAAAAGTCATCCTAATGCGATGCCGGGGTTAGTAAATACAATAATAATACTATAGTAATAATAATTTATATTATTAATAATAAGAATAAATCAAAGATTGATTGATTGATCGATCGGTGGGTGGGTGGATGGATGTCAGGAATTTGAGAGATTTTGCATGATTATTACAATGATTTTAATGCGTTTAATACCCCAGAACAGCTGCAATTTTGCTTTAATGCATGGCCTGCGCTGCATTTAACATTGCAGGAGCCTAATTGCATTTAACATTTGAGAGGATTTGCAAAATTATTGCAATTAATTTTATTGCATTTAACATCCCAGGGGTTGCAATATTGCTTTAATGCAACGCCAGCGCTGCATTTAACAATGCAGCAGCCTGCAAAGTTATCGTAATACGATGCTTTAGTCGCATTTAACTTTGAGAGGTTTTGCAGGATTATTATTGCATTTCACATCGCAGGGTGTTGCAATATTTCTTTAATGCAAGGCGATCACTGCATTTAACATTGCAGCAGCCTGAAAAGTCATCCTAATGCGATGCATTTGTTGCATTTAACATTTGATAGATTTTGCAAAATTATTGCAATTAATTTAATGCATTTAACACCCACTGTGGGTCGCTAGATGACTTTAATGCAAGGCCATCACTGCATTTAACATTGCAGTAGCCTGCAAAGTTATCCTAATACGACGCATTAGTCACGTTTAACAATTGAGAGGTTTTGCAGGATTATTATTGCATTTCACATCGCAGGGTGTTGCAATATTTCTTTAATGCAAGGCGATCACTGCATTTAACATTGCAGCAGCCTGAAAAGTCATCCTAATGCGATGTCGGGGGTAGTAAATACAATAATAATACTATAGTAATAATAATTTATATTATTAATAATAAGAATAAATCAAAGATTGATTGATCGATCGGTGGGTGGGTGGGTGGATGGATGTCAGGAATTTGAGAGATTTTGCATGATTATTACAATGATTTTAATGCGTTTAATACCCCAGAACAGCTGCAATTTTGCTTTAATGCAAGGCCTGCGCTGCATTTAACATTGCAGGAGCCTAATTGCATTTAACATTTGAGAGGATTTGCAAAATTATTGCAATTAATTTTATTGCATTTAACATCCCAGGGGTTGCAATATTGCTTTAATGCAACGCCAGCGCTGCATTTAACAATGCAGCAGCCTGCAATGTTATCCTAATACGATGCATTAGTCGCATTTAACATTTGAGAGGTTTTGCAGGATTATTATTGCATTTCACATCGCAGGGTGTTGCAATATTTATTTAATGCAAGGCGATCACTGCATTTAACATTGCAGCAGCCTGAAAAGTCATCCTAATGCGATACATTTGTTGCATTTAACATTTGAGAGGTTTTGCAAAATTATTGCAATTAATTTAATGCATTTAACACCCACTGTGGGTCGCTAGATGAGTTTAATGCAAGGCGATCACTGCATTTAACATTGCAGCAGCCTGAAAAGTCATCCTAATGCGATGCCGGGGTTAGTAAATACAATAATAATACTATAGTAATAATAATTTATATTATTAATAATAAGAATAAATCAAAGATTGATTGATTGATCGATCGGTGGGTGGGTGGATGGATGTCAGGAATTTGAGAGATTTTGCATGATTATTACAATGATTTTAATGCGTTTAATACCCCAGAACAGCTGCAATTTTGCTTTAATGCATGGCCTGCGCTGCATTTAACATTGCAGGAGCCTAATTGCATTTAACATTTGAGAGGATTTGCAAAATTATTGCAATTAATTTTATTGCATTTAACATCCCAGGGGTTGCAATATTGCTTTAATGCAACGCCAGCGCTGCATTTAACAATGCAGCAGCCTGCAAAGTTATCGTAATACGATGCTTTAGTCGCATTTAACTTTGAGAGGTTTTGCAGGATTATTATTGCATTTCACATCGCAGGGTGTTGCAATATTTCTTTAATGCAAGGCGATCACTGCATTTAACATTGCAGCAGCCTGAAAAGTCATCCTAATGCGATGCATTTGTTGCATTTAACATTTGATAGATTTTGCAAAATTATTGCAATTAATTTAATGCATTTAACACCCACTGTGGGTCGCTAGATGACTTTAATGCAAGGCCATCACTGCATTTAACATTGCAGTAGCCTGCAAAGTTATCCTAATACGACGCATTAGTCACGTTTAACAATTGAGAGGTTTTGCAGGATTATTATTGCATTTCACATCGCAGGGTGTTGCAATATTTCTTTAATGCAAGGCGATCACTGCATTTAACATTGCAGCAGCCTGAAAAGTCATCCTAATGCGATGTCGGGGGTAGTAAATACAATAATAATACTATAGTAATAATAATTTATATTATTAATAATAAGAATAAATCAAAGATTGATTGATCGATCGGTGGGTGGGTGGGTGGATGGATGTCAGGAATTTGAGAGATTTTGCATGATTATTACAATGATTTTAATGCGTTTAATACCCCAGAACAGCTGCAATTTTGCTTTAATGCAAGGCCTGCGCTGCATTTAACATTGCAGGAGCCTAATTGCATTTAACATTTGAGAGGATTTGCAAAATTATTGCAATTAATTTTATTGCATTTAACATCCCAGGGGTTGCAATATTGCTTTAATGCAACGCCAGCGCTGCATTTAACAATGCAGCAGCCTGCAATGTTATCCTAATACGATGCATTAGTCGCATTTAACATTTGAGAGGTTTTGCAGGATTATTATTATTGCATTTCACATCGCAGGGTGTTGCAATATTTCTTTAATGCAAGGCGATCACTGCATTTAACATTGCAGCAGCCTGAAAAGTCATCCTAATGCGATGCATTTGTTGCATTTAACATTTGAGAGGTTTTGCAAAATTATTGCAATTAATTTAATGCATTTAACACCCACTGTGGGTCGCTAGATGACTTTAATGCAAGGCCATCACTGCATTTAACATTGCAGCAGCCTGCAAAGTTATCCTAATACGATGCATTAGTCCCGTTTAACATTTGAGAGGTTTTGCAGGATTATTATTGCATTTCACATCGCAGGGTGTTGCAATATTTCTTTAATGCAAGGCGATCACTGCATTTAACATTGCAGCAGCCTGAAAAGTCATCCTAATGCGATGCATTTGTTGCATTTAACATTTGAGAGGTTTTGCAAAATTATTGCAATTAATTTAATGCATATAACATCCATTGGGGGTCGCTAGATGACTTTAATGCAAGGCCATCACTGCATTTAACATTGCAGTAGCCTGCAAAGTTATCCTAATACGATGCATTAGTCACGTTTAACATTTGAGAGGTTTTGCAGGATTATTATTGCATTTCACATCGCAGGGTGTTGCAATATTTCTTTAATGCAAGGCGATCACTGCATTTAACATTGCAGCAGCCTGAAAAGTCATCCTAATGCGATGCCGGGGGTAGTAAATACAATAATAATACTATAGTAATAATAATTTATATTATTAATAATAAGAATAAATCAAAGATTGATTGATTGATCGATCGGTGGGCGGGTGGGTGGATGGATGTCAGGAATTTGAGAGATTTTGCATGATTATTACAATGATTTTAATGCGTTTAATACCCCAGAACAGCTGCAATTTTGCTTTAATGCAAGGCCTGCGCTGCATTTAACATTGCAGGAGCCTAATTGCATTTAACATTTGAGAGGATTTGCAAAATTATTGCAATTAATTTTATTGCATTTAACATCCCAGGGGGTTGCAATATTGCTTTAATGCAACGCCAGCGCTGCATTTAACAATGCAGCAGCCTGCAAAGTTATCCTAATACGATGCATTAGTCGCATTTAACATTTGAGAGGTTTTGCAGGATTATTATTGCATTTCACATCGCAGGGTGTTGCAATATTTCTTTAATGCAAGGCGATCACTGCATTTAACATTGCAGCAGCCTGAAAAGTCATCCTAATGCGATGCATTTGTTGCATTTAACATTTGAGAGGTTGTGCAAAATTATTGCAATTAATTTAATGCATTTAACATCCACTGTGGGTCGCTAGATGACTTTAATGCAAGGCCATCACTGCATTTAACATTGCAGCAGCCTGCAAAGTTATCCTAATACGATGCATTAGTCCCGTTTAACATTTGAGAGGTTTTGCAGGATTATTATTGCATTTCACATCGCAGGGTGTTGCAATATTTCTTTAATGCAAGGCGATCACTGCATTTAACATTGCAGCAGCCTGAAAAGTCATCCTAATGCGATGCATTTGTTGCATTTAACATTTGAGAGGTTTTGCAAAATTATTGCAATTAATTTAATGCATATAACATCCATTGGGGGTCGCTAGATGACTTTAATGCAAGGCCATCACTGCATTTAACATTGCAGTAGCCTGCAAAGTTATCCTAATACGATGCATTAGTCACGTTTAACATTTGAGAGGTTTTGCAGGATTATTATTGCATTTCACATCGCAGGGTGTTGCAATATTTCTTTAATGCAAGGCGATCACTGCATTTAACATTGCAGCAGCCTGAAAAGTCATCCTAATGCGATGCCGGGGGTAGTAAATACAATAATAATACTATAGTAATAATAATTTATATTATTAATAATAAGAATAAATCAAAGATTGATTGATTGATCGATCGGTGGATGGGTGGGTGGATGGATGTCAGAAATTTGGGAGATTTTGCATGATTATTACAATGATTTTAATGCGTTTAATACCCCAGAACAGCTGCAATTTTGCTTTAATGCAAGGCCTGCGCTGCATTTAACATTGCAGGAGCATAATTGCATTTAACATTTGAGAGGATTTGCAAAATTATTGCAATTAATTTTATTGCATTTAACATCCCAGGGGGTTGCAATATTGCGTTAATGCAACGCCAGCGCTGCATTTAACAATGCAGAAGCCTGCAAAGTTATCATAATACGATGCATTAGTCGCATTTAACATTTGAGAGGTTTTGCAGGATTATTATTGCATTTCACATCGCAGGGTGTTGCAATATTGCTTTAATGCAAGGCGATCACTGCATTTAACATTGCAGCAGCCTGAAAAGTCATCCTAATGCGATGCATTTGTTGCATTTAACATTTGAGAGGTTTTGCAAAATTATTGCAATTAATTTAATGCATTTAACACCCACTGTGGGTCGCTAGATGACTTTAATGCAAGGCCATCACTGCATTTAACATTGCAGCAGCCTGCAAAGTTATCCTAATACGATGCATTAGTCCCGTTTAACATTTGAGAGGTTTTGCAGGATTATTATTGCAGTTCACATCGCAGGGTGTTGCAATATTTCTTTAATGCAAGGCGATCACTGCATTTAACATTGCAGCAGCCTGAAAAGTCATCCTAATGCGATGCATTTGTTGCATTTAACATTTGAGAGGTTTTGCAAAATTATTGCAATTAATTTAATGCATATAACATCCATTGGGGGTCGCTAGATGACTTTAATGCAAGGCCATCACTGCATTTAACATTGCAGTAGCCTGCAAAGTTATCCTAATACGATGCATTAGTCACGTTTAACATTTGAGAGGTTTTGCAGGATTATTATTGCATTTCACATCGCAGGGTGTTGCAATATTTCTTTAATGCAAGGCGATCACTGCATTTAACATTGCAGCAGCCTGAAAAGTCATCCTAATGCGATGCATTTGTTGCATTTAACATTTGAGAGGTTTTGCAAAATTATTGCAATTAATTTAATGCATATAACATCCATTGGGGGTCGCTAGATGACTTTAATGCAAGGCCATCACTGCATTTAACATTGCAGTAGCCTGCAAAGTTATCCTAATACGATGCATTAGTCACGTTTAACATTTGAGAGGTTTTGCAGGATTATTATTGCATTTCACATCGCAGGGTGTTGCAATATTTCTTTAATGCAAGGCGATCACTGCATTTAACATTGCAGCAGCCTGAAAAATCATCCTAATGCGATGCCGGGGGTAGTAAATACAATAATAATACTATAGTAATAATAATTTATATTATTAATAATAAGAATAAATCAAAGATTGATTGATTGATCGATCGGTGGGTGGGTGGATGGATGTCAGGAATTTGAGAGATTTTGCATGATTATTACAATGATTTTAATGCGTTTAATACCCCAGAACAGCTGCAATTTTGCTTTAGTGCAAGGCCTGCGCTGCATTTAACATTGCAGGAGCCTAATTGCATTTAACATTTGAGAGGATTTGCAAAATTATTGCAATTAATTTTATTGCATTTAACATCCCAGGGGGTTGCAATATTGCTTTAATGCAACGCCAGCGCTGCATTTAACAATGCAGCAGCCTGCAAAGTTATCCTAATACGATGCATTAGTCGCATTTAACATTTGAGAGGTTTTGCATGATTATTATTGCATTTCACATCGCAGGGTGTTGCAATATTGCTTTAATGCAAGGCGATCACTGCATTTAACATTGCAGCAGCCTGAAAAGTCATCCTAATGCGATGCATTTGTTGCATTTAACATTTGATAGGTTTTGCAAAATTATTGCAATTAATTTAATGCATTTAACACCCACTGTGGGTCGCTAGATGACTTTAATGCAAGGCCATCACTGCATTTAACATTGCAGCAGCCTGCAAAGTTATCCTAATACGACGCATTAGTCACGTTTAACAATTGAGAGGTTTTGCAGGATTATTATTGCATTTCACATTGCAGGGTGTTGCAATATTTCTTTAATGCAAGGCGATCACTGCATTTAACATTGCAGCAGCCTGAAAAGTCATCCTAATGCGATGCCGGGGGTAGTAAATACAATAATAATACTATAGTAATAATAATTTATATTATTAATAATAAGAATAAATCAAAGATTGATTGATTGATCGATCGGTGGGTGGGTGGGTGGATGGATGTCAGGAATTTGAGAGATTTTGCATGATTATTACAATGATTTTAATGCGTTTAATACCCCAGAACAGCTGCAATTTTGCTTTAATGCAAGGCCTGCGCTGCATTTAACATTGCAGGAGCCTAATTGCATTTAACATTTGAGAGGATTTGCAAAATTATTGCAATTAATTTTATTGCATTTAACATCCCAGGGGTTGCAATATTGCTTTAATGCAACGCCAGCGCTGCATTTAACAATGCAGCAGCCTGCAAAGTTATCCTAATACGATGCATTAGTCGCATTTAACATTTGAGAGGTTTTGCAGGATTATTATTGCATTTCACATCGCAGGGTGTTGCAATATTTCTTTAATGCAAGGCGATCACTGCATTTAACATTGCAGCAGCCTGAAAAGTCATCCTAATGCGATGCATTTGTTGCATTTAACATTTGAGAGGTTTTGCAAAATTATTGCAATTAATTTAATGCATTTAACACCCACTGTGGGTCGCTAGATGACTTTAATGCAAGGCCATCACTGCATTTAACATTGCAGTAGCCTGCAAAGTTATCCTAATACGATGCATTAGTCACGTTTAACATTTGAGAGGTTTTGCAGGATTATTATTGCATTTCACATCGCAGGGTGTTGCAATATTTCTTTAATGCAAGGCGATCACTGCATTTAACATTGCAGCAGCCTGAAAAGTCATCCTAATGCGATGCCGGGGGTAGTAAATACAATAATAATACTATAGTAATAATAATTTATATTATTAATAATAAGAATAAATCAAAGATTGATTGATTGATCGATCGGTGGGTGGGTGGGTGGATGGATGTCAGGAATTTGAGAGATTTTGCATGATTATTACAATGATTTTAATGCCTTTAATACCCCAGAACAGCTGCAATTTTGATTTAATGCAAGGCCTGCGCTGCATTTAACATTGCAGGAGCCTAATTGCATTTGACATTTGAGAGGATTTGCAAAATTATTGCAATTAATTTTATTGCATTTAACATCCCAGGGGTTGCAATATTGCTTTAATGCAACGCCAGCGCTGCATTTAACAATGCAGCAGCCTGCAAAGTTATCCTAATACGATGCATTAGTCGCATTTAACATTTGAGAGGTTTTGCAGGATTATTATTGCATTTCACATCGCAGGGTGTTGCAATATTTCTTTAATGCAAGGCGATCACTGCATTTAACATTGCAGCAGCCTGAAAAGTCATCCTAATGCGATGCATTTGTTGCATTTAACATTTGAGAGGTTTTGCAAAATTATTGCAATTAATTTAATGCATTTAACACCCACTGTGGGTCGCTAGATGACTTTAATGCAAGGCCATCACTGCATTTAACATTGCAGCAGCCTGCAAAGTTATCCTAATACGATGCATTAGTCCCTTTTAACATTTGAGAGGTTTTGCAGGATTATTATTGCATTTCACATCGCAGGGTGTTGCAATATTTCTTTAATGCAAGGCGATCACTGCATTTAACATTGCAGCAGCCTGAAAAGTCATCCTAATGCGATGCCGGGGGTAGTAAATACAATAATAATACTATAGTAATAATAATTTATATTATTAATAATAAGAATAAATCAAAGATTGATTGATTGATCGATCGGTGGGTGGGTGGATGGATGTCAGGAATTTGAGAGATTTTGCATGATTATTACAATGATTTTAATGCGTTTAATACCCCAGAACAGCTGCAATTTTGCTTTAATGCAAGGCCTGCGCTGCATTTAACATTGCAGGAGCCTAATTGCATTTAACATTTGAGAGGACTTGCAAAATTATTGCAATTAATTTTATTGTATTTAACATCCCAGGGGGTTGCAATATTGCTTTAATGCAAGGCGATCACTGCATTTAACATTGCAGCAGCCTGAAAAGTCATCCTAATGCGATGCCGGGGGTAGTAAATACAATAATAATACTATAGTAATAATAATTTATATTATTAATAATAAGAATAAATCAAAGATTGATTGATTGATTGATCGATCGGTGGGTGGGTGGGTGGATGTCAGGAGGAACCGTACACCAATAAAGATTTTTTCACAGACCGCACTTGTTTATAACGCGCGCGCACACACACGCACGACACCTGTTTATTCTTTATCCCTGTTCCGTATAAGTATGTATGTATGTACGGGGTTAATCAATATCTGTTATGGGCTGAGTGTAAGACAAGTGTTTGGGCCCTTCAGGTTGGCGCGGGTGGCAGGCAGGCAGGCAGGCAGATAAAAGATGGCCATCGCAAGCTTGGTCACAACTGCTGGAGTGTCGGAGTGTCTACTAGACTGGGGTAAGTCAGTCAGCTCACACACACACACACACACACACACGCACACAATTAGGGTGACGTCTGTTTTTTATTGCTGGGGGCGAGAGAGAGGGGGGGAGAGAGAGGGGGGGAGAGATAGAGCTGGGGGAGAGAGAGAGGGGGGGAGAGAGCTGGGGGAGAGAGAGAGGGGGGGAGACCCAAACACAAACACAGACCCAAACACAAACCCAAACACAGACCCAAACACAAACCCAAACACAAACCCAAACACAAACCCAAACACAAACCCAAACACAAACACAAACACAAACGTTAAAATTGAGTAAATTATCTGTTTTCCTTCCTATTGCGAATAATCCTTCTTTTAAACCGTCTGTCTTAGATATAGGATTTGCTCAATGGAAAAGTTATGGAATTAAAAGGGTGGGAGATCTTTATCATAAGGGAACTTTTCTTTCTTTTCAGGATTTACAGCAGAAGTACGGATTACATGTTAATAATTATTTTAGATATTTACAACTTAGAGATTATGTAAAATCACACATGCAAGAATATAAGTTTAGAGGTCCAGAAACATTTGATGTATGCCTGAATCGACATTATAATTCAAATAAATTAATATCCTTTATTTACAATACTCTCCTTGACACTGACATTCCGTCATCAGAATCTTATAGACGAGCATGGGAGGACGAATTGAATCAATTTATAATGCAAGATATATGGGATGAAAGTTTACAACATATACATCAATGTTCATTGAATACTAGACATTCCTTAATACAATTTAAAATAATACATAGATTACATTATTCGAAGACGAAATTAAATAGGATTTTTCCTAGTATCTCTCCTATTTGTGATAAATGTCAATTTCAAGAAGCTAATTTAACTCATATTTTCGTAACTTGTATAAAAATGCAAAACTTCTGGTTGGAGATTTTTAAAATAGTTTCTAAAGTTATTAATATAAAATTAGATATGGATCCAAAATTAATTATATTAGGATTATCAGAACATACTACAAATTTTACAGCAAGTCAGGTACATTTTCTTGATTACAGTCTAATAACTGCGAAAAAATTAATACTTAAATTTTGGAAAAAACCAATAACCCCCACAATTAAAATGTGGACTACGGAAATGACAGAGACCCTGCATTTGGAAAAAATAAGGTTTGCCTTAATCGACAAACCTGAGTTGTTTTTAAAAATATGGTCTCCATTTATTGAATTTTTAGAAAAGTAAATGGGTTTGGCACAGGACTAAAATAAAAAATTTAAATTAAAAGTTGAAACTTGAGTTAGGGGTTGGATGTACAACTGTGGTTATTGTCTCCCGGATCTACTCCCTTTAATTTTTATTGTTAGATCCTTTTTTTAACCCTCTTATTCTCTCCCCCCAAGTTTATAGTTTTTTTTTTCATTTTTACTTTCTCTCTTCAAAAATTTAAAAATTGAAGCTATGTAAGAACTTTGTAACAAATGTGTTTTTTTATTTCTATTTGTACATATGCTTTTCAAAAATAAAAAATATTTTAATTTTTTTTTAAAAAAAGAACCAAACCCTATGGTACTGTTCATCATTTGCGATGAACTCAACCAATCTCACCTCAGGAATGCACAGGTAACTAAAATCAACATCTCTCTCTCTCCCCCAGCCCACCCCCCTCGGCAGGGCTTAAGCACTCTGGCCTACACGACCAGTAAGTATGCCTGCCGTTCCATTTGTCGCTCCTGCTGGCTTTCAGAAAGATTTAAGAACGAAGCACCAACGAAAAGAGCAGTGGTCTAAGGAGACCAGGGGTCTCCATTAGGTCTGCCCTCAGTCGATGAAGTGGAACTCTTATTAAGCTATTTGCAGTTTTACAGAGCGAATGCACAGTAATCGGTCCGATTGCATAATCGTTGCGGAACATTGAGTTAATATGAAAGCGAATTATCAGGAAATCAACTCAATCGAAGTCCGGGCTGCATACAAAGACTGCGGCAAACCTCAATAATGAGCAGTTAATGGACGACGAAACAAATCTCCATCATCAAACAATACAAATCTTTCATGTCAAAGGAGAATACAAATGCAGTAATCTTGAATAAAGAGACATAACTCAGCGGGTCATGCAGCATCCGTAGAAGCAGCTGACGTAAGTTGAAGATTCGAGGCCATGAGACGGAACACAAGGCATCAATGATTAGAAAGTTGGAAAGTAAATGATTGGGCCGATCAGTAACAACATGTGAATGTTCCTGTGTAGCGTAGTGCATGGCTGGGGATCAGAGTGAAGATGTTCCGTCTGCCTGTACGGGAGGACTGGATAAAGCTCATGATGGAACAGATGGGGAGTGAGAAGAGAGGTTCCACTGAATGGAATAGACAGAGAGCAGGTGGTGAACAGAGTGGCGTCACTTGGTGTTAAATGTTATCTGGGCATGTTGGGATCTGTCCTCGTCTGGGGTAGGAATCTGCAATAAAGGCATCAGGAAGATGCACTTCCGTTTACAAGGCAACGGATCAGGAATGGAAATTCCATCCCGATGCACAGACGACCTCACAGTGAATAATAATTGCTTATGGGATCCATTTTACTCCAGAACCCCTTCCTGCATCATTTATAGGTTCAAGGTGAATGTGGAAAAGATTAGTATGAAACTGATGGGTAACTTTTTCACGCAAAGGATGGTGGATGTATGGAACAAGCTGCCAGAGGAGGTCGTTGAGGCAGGAACTGTCCAAACATGTAAGAAGCAGTTAGACAAGTACATGGATCGGACAGATTTGGAGGCATATGGGCCAAACGCGGCCAGGTGGGAGTCGTGTAGCTGGAACATGTTGGCCGGTGTGGGCAAGTTGGGCCGAATGGCCTGTTTCCACTCTGTATCATTCTATGACTCTATGAGTCTATGCATGAATTGCTATCTGAATTAAGTATCTGTGCTCTCTGAAGGCAGATTTCCCGTGCATTGGGAATATTGCGGTGATCGGAATCGAACCCCGGCCACCTGCTCGGGATTCAACTGGCGGGGCACCGTTGCCGATTGATGAAAGGAGACGCACAAACAGCACAGTGTTTCCCCCGGAGCGGGAGCCGGAATAATGACAGTCTGGTGCAAAAACTCAGGAAACATAAAATCGGAAAATATGCGAGGATTTCTCACGGAATGATATCGCGCGTCCGGACGCCCTGAGACCAGCGGTCCGCGGTCTGTCGAAGGATGTGTTCGGTTTCATCAAGAAATGCACGTGACGGCTGTTTATCAATAGAGACATTTAGGTCTCGTCCTAATCAGAATGCTTTGGATGAAAAGGGAGATTCACACTTGGTTAATGTCCTGATCTGAGGCTTTGAAGCAAGATGACCCTGAACGGAACACGAAGGACAAGTGTGATCTCCGCAAGTCAAACAGGGATAAGAGGATTCCAAATCAGGCTGGGCGCTCAATTCAAGCAAGCGGATGCCTTGCGACTGCATTGGCTCTGATGACCACCACTGTTTACGAGCCGAACAAATCATCTCTACTGTTGGATAACCCGCTTTGAACAGGGAAACACTGTTTCATCAATGCGTATTCACCCACCACCCGATGGTTCTGTCTAATACATCCCGATGACAGAGATCATAAAGCATGGAGACAAATAGCGCGGAAACAGGCCGTGCCGCCCAACGTCCACGTGTCGATTAAAATGGACCATCTGATCTAATTCGGTTTGCCCATATCCCCGAAAACCTTTCCAAACCGTGTACCCGTCCAAATGTCCTTCACATTGTTTGTGCCTCAGTATGTTTCTGGGCAGGTCGTTTCACATTTCTTCAATCCTCTGAATGAAATAGTTGCCCCTCACGTTTATATTAAACATTAACACCTCTCACCTTAAACCCATGCCCTATCGTGCTTGATTTTCCTACCCTGTTAAAAAGACTGTGCATTCACTCCATTTGCTCCCCTCATACCCTTTTCGCCTGTAGAGGTCACCTCTCAGGCCCCTGTGCTCCTAGGCATAAAGTCCAAACCTGTCTAACGAAGCCATGTAGCCCAGGCCCTCGAGTGCTGGCAACATTTTCATCAATCAAGCCAGATGGCATCTTTCACGAAGATCAATTCTCGGTGAGCGGTCGGTCCAAACGAACCATCTGGCCCGGTTTTGAAATCGTGCGCCTTTCAACGTATTCTCCGCCATCTGTAAATATTGGTTTGGTGTCAGTTGCAAACATACTAACTATGGGCGCATAAGTAGAGTTGCTGCCTTAAAACGCTTGCAACTGAAGACCCGGGTTCCATTCCGACTACGGTGCTGTCTGTTCGCAGTTCGTACGTTCCCCGTGAGATTTCTCCGAGATTGTTGGTTGCCTTCCACACTCCAAAGACCTACAGGTTTGTAGGTTAATTGGGTTGGTATGAGCCAAGTGCATGTAGGATTGAGTTAATATGCGGGGATCGCTGGTTAGAGCGGACTCGATGGGCCGAAGGGCCTGTTTCCGCGCTGTAATTTAGACTGTGGCAAAGGACAGTGATCAGCAGGTGATGGAGGAGGATAAAACAAATATCTTCCACCGACCCAGAAAAAAGTTTCGTATCAAAAGGGAATAAATATACTAAACCTGGAATCTTGAATCTTGGAGGAAATCATCTGGTCAAGTAGGTCTGTGAAAGCAACAGGTCTAATTCGACGTTTCGGCCCTACTCCCATTGAGGTAGAGCACAAGGAGCTGAATTATTATAAAATAGGTAAATGGTTCACTGAGATTGTCAGGAAAGAACATGGGATGTGCTGCGTAGCATAGCGTATGGCTGAGGGTCGGAATGAGATGTTCCGTCTATCTGTTCGGGAGAACAGGATGAAGGTCCTGACGGAACAAATGGGAAGTGAGGAGAAAGATTCCACACAGAGGGAGTGGGGAACAGACTGACGACACTGGGTGTGACCATATGTCTGGATGTTGAGGTCTGCCCTAGTTAATTATGGAAAGCTGCAATAGCGGAGGATAGCGGAGTCAGGGGTTATGGGGAGAAGGCAGGAACGGGGTACTCATTGCGATTGATCAGCCATGATCACATTGAGTGGTGGTGCTGGCTGGAATGGCCGAATGGCCTACACCTGCACCTATTGTCTATTGTCTATAATATGAGAGCGAGCAGAAAAACGCACTAATGCAAATGGCATGTTGGCCTTCATAACGAGAGGATTTGAGTATAGGAGTAAAGAGGCCCTTCTGCAGTTGTATCGGGCCCTGGTGAGACCACTACTGGAGTTTGTAACGATTGGGCTTGTCTTCACTGGAATTCAGTAGTAGCTGGCTGGCCTGATAACTAGATGGCTGGATAACCAGTGAGCTAGATTTCTAGCCAATAGGATGGACAGATAGCAACATAGTTTGCTACCTGGGTAGCTAGCTACCCGCATTGCATAACTCGAAAGCTAGATAGCTGGATGTGTAGATAGCTGAATAACTAGATTGCAAGATCGCTAGCTAGAGATGTAGGCAGCTCTCTGTGTGGTGCGCTCCCTCTCTCGCGAGGCCCACAGAGGGAGATCTAGTCATATCTAGGTTTGTAGATAGCTACCTTGCAAGCTGAAATGACAGATAGATCGCTCACGCCGGCTATATATCTAGATGCCTGGATGACTAGATGGCTAAATGGCTTTCTGGCTAGACGGTTGGAAGGCTAGCTGGCTACTCGGGAAATTGGTCAGATGGGAAGCCGGCTCGCTGGGTAGATGGTGAACTGAATAAAGCCAGATGGCTGGGTGGTCAGATGGCGAGATGGCTTGATGAGTAGATGGCTAGTAGGCTTGATGGCCAGCTGGCTAGATAGCTACATAGCTTAGCAGCTAGCTAGATAGATAGACGACTACATGGCTAAATGGCTAGATAGCTAGGTAGCAATAGGAGGTAGGTAGAGAGCTAGATATCCAGTTGAAGAAATAAATAGCTTGATTCATTGCTACAGAGATAATTGGATAGATAGCTTTATAATTAAATCACTATGTTAGACTGCTAGCTAGATAGCTGGACTGCTAGACTGCGTTAGACTGCGTTAGACTGCTAGCTAGATAGCTGGAAAGCTAATAGGTGGATTGCTAGCCAGCAGGATAGATAACTAGGTAGTTAGCTAAATATATAGCTAACTAGATAATAAGATAGCTCGCTTGGCAAATGCCGAGAAGACTAAATAGCTATATAGCTGGGTGGATAGCTAGATAGGGAGATAGATAGATAGACAGATAGATAGATACCTATTTAGTCTGTTAGCTATAGAGCTAGACAGCTGGACGAATTGTCAAATTGATAGGTAGCAGGCTCCCTACATAGGTGGATAGCTGTTTAGCTAGTTAGCATGACAGCTAGGAAGCTGGATATCAAGTTATATAGATTGATTACCAGCGGGAAAGAGAGCCAGATAGCGTGTTAGCTTTCTAGGTAGCCAAATACCTGCATTGCTAGATAGCTTGAACACTAGACAGATGGATGGTGTGATAGCTGGATCTCTGCATTGCAAAAATAGTTAGCTAGTTGCGTAGGCAGCTTTTTGTGGAGTGCGGTATCTCGCTCGCTCGCTCTCGGGAGGGGGGGTGAAAGGGAAAACGAGAGAGACCTATTTCGATCTAGCTAGATAGCTCATAAATCGCTATAAAACTCTCTTGCGATCTGGCTCGTGAGCTATCTACTGGTATAGCTGGCTAGATGCCTAGCTCACTAGCCATCTTGCAAAGCTCCATCAAGCTAAACCGCTATCTGGCCGCCAAAGCTGTTGGCTCACAATCTAGTTATCTAGTTATCTATCTCTCTAGCCATCAGGCAAGTTAGTGACCTAGTTATGTTGCTACCAAAAGAGTTAGCTCTTTACCTATCAATCCAGCTATCTCGATAACTGGATTGCTAGCCAGCAGTATAGATTGCCAGATAGCGTATGAGCTGTCTCGATAGCAAGATAGCGAGGTACCTAGATAGCTATCGACATGCATTGCTAGACAGCTAGAAAGAATGGGTAGCTGGATATATAGATAGTAAGATAGCTATCTCGCCAGATAGGCTGCACTTTGAGGGCACTCTCTCGCTCATCCTCAGTGGGCCTCGTGAGAGAGGGAGATCTCGTCTGAACTAGCTGGATAGATAGCTGCCTAGCAAGTGAGACAGCGAGACAGTTAGATCGCTAACTAAATGGCTATATGTTTAGATAATTAGCTAAGATGGGAAGATGGCTGGTGGCGAGATCGCTAGAAAGTTAGATGGCTATTTGGCGAGCCGGTTAGAAAGCTAGCTGGGGAGAGGTAAAAGGACAGGTGGTGGTCGAGGGGGGAGGTAAAGGGACAGGTGTTGGTCGGGGGGGGGGGGGGTAAAGGAACAGGTGTAGGTCGAGGGGGGAGTTAAAGGGACAGGTGTAGTTCGAGGGGGGAGTCCCTTTACCTCCCCCCCGCGACTCCATGCAAGGACCAAATCAGTCTTTCCACGTGAGGCAGAGGTTCACCTGCACCTCCTCCAAACTCATCAACTGTATTCGCTGTTCCAGGTGTCAACTTCTCTACATCGGCGAGACCAAGCGCAGGCTCGGCCATGGTTTCGCTGAACACCTCCGCTCAATCCATCTCACCCAAATTGATTTCCCGGTGGCTCAGCTCTTCAACTACTCCTCCCCTTCCCAATCTGCCCTTTCTGTCCTGGGCTTCCTCCATTGTCAGTCAGAATAAGGCCCAGCGTAAATTGGAGGAACAGCACCTCATATTTCGCTTTGGCAGTTTATACCCCAGCGGTATCAACATTGACTTCTCTAACTTCAGATAGTCCCTGCTTTCCCTCTCAATCCCCTCCCCCTTCCCAGTTCTCCCACCAGTCTTCCTGTCTCCGTCTATATCTTATCTTTGTCCGGTCCCGTCCGCAGACATCAGTCTGAAGAAGTGTCTCGACCCCCGAAACGTCACCCATTCCTCCCCTCCTGAGATGCTGCCTGACCCGCTGAGTTACTCCAGCATTTTGTCTACCTTAGCTAGATAGCTAGTTGGGTAGATATATACAACTATATTGATAGCTACAGATCGAGATGGCTAGATAGCCACATAGTTAGATAGCTAGACAGCTAGATAGCTAGAGATATAGCGTGGCTCATAGCAATTAGCTGGATAAAGAGATAGCTAGACTGCGTCGGGAATCGCATTTCTGCACACATTTTCTCATGGCATTTGTAAAAGTTTGACGTCGTCGTTCGTGTCAATTGTCGAATCCTTGAATAGCGATCAGTGTTAGAGCTCTAGGGGCGAGCGGAATCAAGGGATTTGTGGAGAATACAGGCAAAGGTTACTGATTGTGCATGATAAGCCATGATCACAGTGTATGGCGGTGCTGGCTCGAAGGGCCAAAGGGCATCCTCCTGCGCCCATTTTCTGTTTTCTATGTCTATAGACTCCGTCGAATTCCGGAGTCAGTAATGAGTTCATAAGTTCATACGCCATTTGAGTAAGTCACTAGGCTCACCGAGTCTGATCCGCCATTCGATCATGGCTGCCCTATCTTTCCCACTCAAACCCAACCCCAACTTTGACACTCTTACTAATCACGGACCTGTCAATCCTCAATTTTAAAAACCTGTTAATTCCCCAATTACGGCATCCAGAGTCGCCTGTTACAGCATTCCGCAGATTCACCACCCTTTGACTAGCCTCAGAATAAAAGGACGTACATTTCAAATGAGATGACGAGGGATTTATATCGTAAGAAGGTAGTAAATCTTTGGAATTCTGCCACAGACAGCTGTAGAAACCGTGATTGGGTATTTTTAAATCGGAGCTGGACATGGTCGTGATTCGTAAGAGTGTCGACAATTACGGGAAGACGGTAGGAGAATGGAGTTGAGTGGGAACGATAGGTGATCCATGATAGAATGCCGGTGTGGACTCGATGGGCCTTGGTGCCCTAATTCTGCTGCTATGACTTTTGTACTTAGTGTTATATTTTAACAGTGCACTGCAGCATCCTCACACAGCGCACCTCGGTGCATGTACAGTGGCAATAGACTGTCACATCGCTCTCCCCTGGATGAACATCAGCAACACACTGCAACTTCCACACACAGCGCACCCCAGTGGGTGTAGTGGCAATATCCTGTCACAGCGCCCTCCCGTGGATGAACATCAGCAGCACACTGCAACATCCACATACAGCGCACCCCAGTGGGTGTACAGTGGCAATGTACTGTCACATCGCTCTCCCCGGATGAACATCAGCAGCACACGGCAACATCCACACACAGCGCACTTCAGTGCATGTACAGTAGCAATATACTGTCATGGCGCCCTCCCCTGGATGAACATCAGCAGCACACGGCAACATCCACACACAGCGCACCTCAGTGCATGTACAGTAGCAATATACTGTCACAGCGTCCTCCTGTGTATGCACACTACAACATTGAGATACAGCAGCCCTCAATGTATGTACAACAGTGCATCGGAGCATCAGCATTGCTGAAGTTGGATCTTAAGGTTCCAGTGCGTAACTCACAGATCGTGGCAGCATGTTCAGAGTTATAAATGAGCCATGTGGAACGCTTGCTATATTTGACGGAGGCTTTGAATACGAGTCAGATGTCAACATTCAATTTAGAGAACTTTGCTTCGGTCGCTTTTGCAGTATTGTGTGCAGTTATGTTCGCTCTAGTACAGGAAGGATATGGGCGCTTCGGAAATTGTGCTCAAGACGTTTACAAGAACATCGTCTGGAGCATGAGAACAGCCAGACGTTGGACGGATTAATCTGGAACACCGGAGATCGGCCATTAACCAGATAGATCGATATCAAATTGTAAGAGGCAAAGATATGGTAAACTCCGAGTGCAAGCCGAGTGCCGATAAACGCTCACCATAGGTTAAACTATTGCTGGTATCATTCTTGTAATCATCCTCTGAACCCACTCCTCTCCTCTGATATGGTGCCCAGAATTGCTCACAATATTCCAAATGCGGCCTTCTGAGCGCCTTGTATAGCCTCAACATTACATCCGTGTTTCTGTATACAAGTCCCCTTGAAATAAATGCAAGCGTTGAGTTTGCTTCCATTAGACAATAGACAATAGACAATAGGTGCAGGAGTAGGCCATTCGGCCCTTCGAGCCATCACCACCCTTCCATGTGATCATGGCTAATCATTCTCACCGATTCAACTTGCAGATTAAAATTTTGGTAATCCTTAACCAGCACTCCCAAGTCCCTTTGCACTTCCGATTTATGGATTTCCCCCCACTTAGACAATAGTCTACGCCATTATTTCCACTACCAAAATGCAGTACTCCGCACTTTGCTACACTATATTCCATCTGCCACTTATCTGCCCATTCCCCCAACATGTCCAAGTCCTTCTGCGGAGTCCATGCGTTCTCTAAACTACCTACCTTCCACCTCTTTTCGTAACATCCGCAAACTCGGCCACAAAGCCTTCAATCCCCTCGTCCAAATCATAATATAAAACGTGGAGTAGCGGGCAAACAACGATCCTTGAAGTTCTCAACTAGTTACTCTTCGCCAACTAGAAAAAAATCCCCCTTTATTGCCACTCTTTGTCTTCTGCCATCCAGCCAACCAGTTATCCATGCTGGTATCTGCCCTTTGACACCGTGGGCTCTCAACTTCCTAAGTAGCCATCTTGTGACACCTGGTGAAAGGTTTTCTGAAAATCAAAGTAAACAACATCTACTGTCTCTCCTTTGGCTGTATTGCTATTTACGTCTGAAATAATTCCAGCAAATTTATCAAACACGACCTTCTCTTCACAAAGCCATGCCAACATATGCCTATTTCATCGTGCATGTATATGTACTCTGTCACATCATCCTGTATAACAGGTCCTAAAATCTTCCCACCCACTCCACTGGTGTTGGAGGCAGATACAATAGTGATATTTAAGACAAGTTCAGATTTTCAGGTAATGAAGAGATATGCATTGTGAGCAGGCAGGTAAGGGTGGTCGTCTCATGTTCGGCACAGCTATTATTAGCCGAAAGTCCTGCCGTGCCTTATACTTCGTGTAGGAAAGAAATGGAGGTGCTGGTTTAAATCGAAGGTAGACACAAAATGCTGGTGTAACTCAACGAGACCGGCAGCATCTCTGGAGAGAAAGAATGGGTGACGTTTCGGGTCGAGACCCTTCTTTAGACTGATGTCGGAGCGGTCCGCGGGAAAGAGATAGAATTTTGTTGGAGACAGTGAGACTGGTGGGAGAGCTGGGAAGGAGGAGGGATGGAGAGAGAGGGAAAGCAAGGGCTAATTGAAGTTATAATAGTTAATGTTCATACCGCTGGTATGTTAGCTGCCCAAGCGAAGTATGAGGTGCTGTTCCTCCAATTTGCGCTGGGCCTCACTCTGACAATGGAGGATGCCCAGGACAGAAAGTTCAGATTGGGCATGGGGGAGCGGGGGTGAGTTAAAGTGCTGAGCAACCGGGAGATCAGGTAGAACTGTGTGGAGCTGTTCAGCGAAACGATCGCCGAGGTTGTGCTTGTTCTCGCCGATGTCACTCCATCAGTACAATCCCAAAGTATACCGTTACACCAGTACTACCCCACAGTGCGTCACTCCATCAGTACTGTCCAACAGTATACCGTTACACCAGTACTACCCTACAGTGCGTCACTCCATCAGTACAATCCCACTGTATACCGTTACACCAGTACTACCCCACAGTGCGCCACTCCACCAGTGCTAGCGCAGTGTCACTCCATCAATTCCATCCCACATTATGTCACAACAACAGTACTACCGCACAGTGTGTCACCCCTTCAGAACTACCCCAGAATGTGCCATTACTTCAACACTACCCTACGTTAGGTTACTCCATCAATACGACTTCACAGTCTGTCACTCCATCAGTACCACATGTTACTCCATTAGTAGTACCCAAGAGCGCGTCACTCTCTTCAGTACAACCCCACAGTATGTCATCCCATCCTTTCTTCTGACGGTGTTTCACTCTGTCAGTACCACCTTAAGTATGTAATTTAATCAGTTCTACCCATAGTTTTTCACCCTTTCAATAATACCATCGAATGTGTCACTATGTCAGTATTACCCCAAAACATACCAGTCCTTCACTACTACCCCACAGGATGCTAACCCATAAGTTTTATCCCACAGCGTGTCACCCCATCAGTACTACCACATCGTCGGTTATTCCATCATTACTGCATCAAAACGTGTCATTCATTCGGTACTATCCCATAGAATGACATTGCATCAGTACTAGCAAATGGATAGTCATTCCATCAGTACTATCCCACAGTGCGTCATTCGATCAGTTCTCCCCCTCAATGTGTCACTCATATCATATCATATCATATCATATATCTACAGCCGGAAACAGGCCTTTTCGGCCCTCCAAGTCCGTGCCGCCCAGTGATCCCCGTACATTAACACTATCCTACACCCACTAGGGACAATTTTTACATTTACCCAGCCAATTAAACTACATACCTGTACGTCTTTGGAGTGTGGGAGGAAATCGAAGATCTCGGAGAAAACGCACGCAGGTCACGGGGAGAACGTACAAACTCCTTACAGTGCAGCACCCGTAGTCAGGATCGAACCTGCGTCTCCGGCGCTGCATTCGCTGTAAAGCAGCAACTCTACCGCTGCGCTACCGTGCCACTCCATCAGAACTACACTATAATGTATCATTACATCAGTACTGCCCCATTTAGTTTCACACCATTAATACTATCCGACAGTGTGCCACGACATCAGTACTACCATATCGCTTGTTCCTCCATCAGTACTACCGCACACTGTGTCACTCTATCAGTAATACACCAAAATGTTTTACTCCATCAGTACCTGCCCACAGTTTGTCACTTCACTAGTACAACCCCAAAGTGTATTGTTCCATCTGTACTGCCCACATTGTGTCACTCCATCAATACTACCCCACTGGTCATCACTCCATCAATACAAGCCTACAGTGTGTTAGACGATCATTACTAGAACACACTATGTCACTCAATCAGTACAACCCCAGAGCGTGTCACTTCATTGGTACTACCGCACTATAAACCACTGAGGATCTCACCTCTTTATTTAATATCACTTGCTCTTCCATCCTGGATTCTATCGCTCCCCTTAAAATGAAAAAGCCTAAGCCCAAAGGTCGGCCTTGGCTCAATGACACCACCAAAGCCCTAAGAAGGGAGTGCAGAAAATCAGAACGGAGGTGGAAATGTGACAAGCTTCAAATTTCCTTCGAAATTCTGAGAAACAATCTTCTCAAATACCAGGAAGCAGTAAAGTCTGCTAGAGCACAATACTTCTCCGACCTTATTTCCAAAAACTCTCATAACTCCAAGGTCCTATTTAGCACAATTACCTCTGTCATATGTCCTGTCCCCAGTACCAGCTTAGTTAGGTCCCCTGCTAAGTGCGAAGAATTCGCTAAATTTTTCACCAGCAAAGTTGAGAACATTAGAATGAACATTTCCCCTCCCACCTGTGACCTAGCTGTCTCACGAGTCTGTTCATCTAAATTGGACTGTTTCCAACCCGTCACTCTATCCTCCCTTGCAAAGCTTGTCTCTGCTATGAAACCTGCAACCTGCCCCCTTGATCCTGCCCCCACTGCCCTTCTGAAGGATGTCATTGCAATAGTCGCTCTATTATCAACAGTTCTCTGGCCACTGGCACTGTTCCAACCTGTTTCAAGCACGCGGTGGTCCAGCCCCTACTGAAAAAACCTAACCTAGACCCCACCTTGCCTAGTAACTACAGACCCATTTCCAAACTGCCATTCCTGTCAAAAGTCCTTGAAAAGGCAATTCTAAACCAATTAGTGCCCTACCTGCACCAAAACACCATCCTGGAAAATTTCCAGTCAGGTTTCAGAGCCCACCACAGCACAGAGTCTGCCTTGTTGAAGGTACACAACGACCTGCTTCTCGCCATCGACACCGGCGACTGTGCAATCCTGCTCCGTCTCGACCTCTGCGCAGCGTTCGATACAGTGGACCACACCATCCTTATTGACCGTCTTCGGTACGCGGTTGGCATTGATGGCACTGCCGTGAGCTGGTTCGCTTCCTACCTCAAAGTTAGGAGTTTCGCCATCAACATAGGCAGTTATTCCTCTGCTCCAGCTAGCCTCTCCTGTGGAGTTCCACAAGGCTCCATCCTAGGCCCCATTCTCTTCTCTCTATACATGCTCCCCCTTGGCCAAATCATTCAAAGGCACGGCATTTCTTTCCACTGCTATGCCGATGACACTCAGCTTTACCTCCCCCTGAAGCCCTACAACCAGTCAAATTTAAACAGCCTCTTACACTGCCTTGAGGACATAAAATGTTGGATGGCACAGAACTTCCTCTAATTAAACGAGAGCAAGCCTGAGGTCATCCTATTAGCCCCCCCGACTCCATCAAATCGATAACAGGCAGTCTTGGAAGCCTATCCTGCCTAGTCAAACCACATGTCAAAAACCTCGGCGTGTTATTTGACTCTGCATTAAAATTTGACAAGCAAGTCAACGCTGTGGTAAAAGCCAGCTTCTTCCAACTTCGTACCATAGCTAAAATCAAACCTTTCCTCCAATTCGACGGCACTGAAAAAAACATTCACGCTCTCATTTCCTCCCGCCTAGACTACTGCAACTCCCTATACACTGGGATCAGCCAATCTTCCCTGTCCCGCCTGCAACTGGTCCAAAACGCCGCAGCGAGACTCGTGACGAGTACCCGTAAAAGGGACCACATCACGCCGATTCTGGCCTCTCTCCACTGGATCCCTGTACGGTACAGGATCAACTTCAAGCTCCTCCTATTCACATATAAAGCCCTAAATGGACATTCCCCCCCACTACATCAAAAATCTTCTAACCCACCTCTCTAACTCCAGGTCCCTCAGGTCGGCCGACTTGGGGCTACTCACTATCCCGCGGTCTAGGCTTAAGCTCAGGGTTTAACACGCTTTTGCGGTTGCAGCTCCTAGACTGCGGAACAGCATCCCTCTCCCCATCAGAACTGCCCCCTCCATCGACTCCTTTAAGTCCAGGCTCAAAACCTATTTCTACTCCCTAGCGTTTGAGGCCCATTGAGGAGGCGCTGTGAACTGTTTTGTATGTGCTGATATGTTTGTGTGCTACTGTATGTTTCATTTTTTCCTTAGTACCTTAACAGATGTACAGCACTTTGGTCAACGTGGGTTGTTTTTAAATGTGCTATACAAATAAAATTGACTTGACATGACTTGACTATATGCAAGCCCTCTTGAAATAAATGCTATTAAATAAGAGGAATATATCGGCTAGATGCACAGAGTCCCTTGCCCAGAGTAGGGGAAATGAGAACCAGAGGACATAGGTTTAAGGTGAGGGGGGAAAGATTTAGAAGGAACCCGAGGGGCAACTTTTCCACACAGCGGGTGGTGGGTGTATGGAACGAGCTGCCGGAGAAGGAAGTTGAGGCAGGGACTATCACACAGTTTAAGAGACACTTGGACAGGTACATGGATATGACAGGTTTGGAGGGATATGGGCCAAACGCGGGCACGTGGGAATAGTGTAGATAGGGCATGTTGGTCGGTGTGGGCAAGTTGGGGCGAAGGTAGGGCCTGTTTCCACGCTGCATCACTCTATGACACTAAATACTAACTCCGTGCAGTAGCCTGATTGTGGAGAGGAAGAAACTGTTCCTGATAAACTCCGGAACTCCCCTTAAATTGGCAACACGAGTAGACAGAGCGGTGAAGAAGACGTGTGGTCCGCTTGCCTTCATCTGCCGCGGAATCGAGTTCAAGAGCCAGGACGTCAAGATGCATCTCTCCAGGACTTTGGTCAGGCTGCATTTGGAGTATTGCACGCAGTTCTGTTCGTCCCACACTACAGGAAGGATGTGGGGGCTTTGAAGAGGACGAGAGGGGAGTCACAGGGACAGGGAGAGGGAGTTTAGGGGCCGGAGGGGAGGGGTTCACAGAGACAGGAGGGGGTGTAGGGGCGGGAGGGGAGGGTGTCACAGAGACGAGGAGAGTGTGGGGTGTAAGGGCAGGAGGGAGGGGGTCATAGAGAGGGGGTGTAGGGGCAGGAGGGATGGGGTCATAGAGAGGGGGTGTAGGGACCGGAGGGGAGGTGGTCACAGAGATTGGTGTAGGAAACACTCTCTCCAGTCCCCAGGGAAGAGGCACAGGGACAGCTGTTACATCCCATGGCGGCTAACCGTTCTAACCGCACTTCCCAAGAATGGCGTTGGAGAGAGAAGTGGGGGCGAGCAGGAGGAGAGTTGGGGAAAAGAGAGAGAGAGACAGATAGGGAGAGATAGCTGAGAAGACGAAAGGGGAAGAGATGGAGGGGCAGTGAATTATCAAAGGGAGATTGGGAAGATGAAGAGGGAGGGGTGTTCAGAGCGAGTGGGTTGGCAAAAGGGAGAGAGGGAAGCGTGAGATAGATAGAGAGAAACTGAGGGAGAGATGCAGTGAGAGTGAGAGGGGAGGGAGGGGTAAGGGGTGAAAGGTTGACAGAGACAGAGGCGCAGAGAGAGAGAACAGGGAGGGTAGGAGAGAGAGTCACAGTTCAAAGAGAGGAGAGCAGTAAGGATGGAGGGAGAGAGAAAGGGAGGAGGGAGATGTGCCGCATCATTCGCTGTTTTATTTGTGTTTCGAACAATTCTGAAGCCACAATGTTTCTGTTCTCTGAGTGTGGTGAGTCTTTGGGTCGTTCCTCCTCAGACGTGACGAAGGCAGAGAATGTTATTGTCCCGGCGCAAAATGAGACCCACTGCAGGCAAGCAAGGAGTGAATGGTTACCGGCCTCGCCGGGAGTGTGGGGTTGAGGTTGCAGTCAGTTAAGCCGCGATCATATTGAGCGGTGAACCAGAGTGGAGGGGCCATTTTAGTGCGAGGTGATCTGTTGACCTAATTCCTCAACCTGAGAAACATGTTCGCCCACTCCACCATCAAACTGGGCACCAGAAGCCCTGAGAGGGTCCCTGGAATTTGGGATTGCCTTAGTGAGTGAAGCGGATTGAAGGAAATCAGACAAACAACATGAGGCGGAGAGTTGGACCTGGTGGAGTTTGAAACAATACCCCCTTTGCTGGAGCAATGCCGCTCCCAATTTCCATCCCTCAGTATCGCCACCATTCCCAGTCTTTGGAGTTTCTCAATCAATTCCCTGAATAAATCACGACCTGTCTCAGCAGGGATTTCACTTGTCTGATGTCATCTATTTGCGAATCATTTCAAAATCTCTATTTTTAAACACTATTGAAACTTCATTGTCCCGGTGGAGACGGAAAGTGGTATAAAATCTCCGGGAATGTTCTGCCCCAGCATTTCATTCCGAGAGATTACCGGTAGCTCACTTGGACACGTCGCTGGGCAGAGAAAATGGGGGAAAAGCTTTGGGAATATTTCGACGTGGAGAAAATCTTGTACGTGATCATTGCTGCCGTTGGAGTCCCTGGTAAGTGAGCAGAACAATTCAAAATTTATAACTCCGTCTGTGCACCGGTGTTGCCCTGAATCTGATTCTGTTACAAGATTCCCAACTGATAATCGTTGTTCAAGTATATGTGAAGTTTATCAATCCTCTCAGTGAAATATTTTTGAATTAACGCTGTGATTTTTCTTATTTTCAGACAGCCGAAACTAACCCTCTCTTTCTCCCACTGCCGGGACCCACTAGAATGTTGTTCTTGCCTTCAGTGGGACCTTGCCCAGAGTTGTCCCAGTGCTCGGGACAGGCAGCTCTCCGGGACGGTGTGACTGGGAGGGGTTTACATTGTGAAGTTCACTGTGTCTGAGTTATTAATCAGAGTGAACACCCGCTCCTGTGGACACGTCTCACTGTCGATTCTGTCACAGTCGGATTCCACCGCCTGTTGGTCAATAATTGGATCGATCTCCTGAACCGGTGGCCGCGGATCTACCGGCGTGTGTTGTTACCGAACTGAATTCACTGCGGAATGAATCCATTAACGGACCCACTCTGCTGCCGGATCCTAAGTTGTCCCTGCCTTCCCTCTGGAACCCTCCTCGTCCCCATCAGATGCCGAGTTCCCAGAGCACTGGTTAAACGCGGCCGGTCACGGTTAAGTCTGTGAAACCGACCCCATCAGAGACTGTGAGCGGGGTTAACTGTAGACAGGACCATTCCGGCTATTGGAGCGGGCGGCTGCTCGTTCCCTCCCCACCCTTTACCCCGCCCGTCGCCTTATCTCCTCTCCCCTGAAGCAGGCAGGTCGGGCACAGTCGGAGCCGGGTCTGACATTGTTAAACCTGCAGCCGCTCACCGACTCCAACACTCCTGATCTCCAGCTGAAAGTGGAGCCGGTGTTCAGCCCCGGAGACCATGTTCAGTGATGCCCAGTGTCCGTCCCCTTCTCTTTCCGCAGTGAATTTAGTGGCGATTGTGATCCTGTCCCGGGGAAAGTGCGGCCTCTCCACCTGCACCACTCGCTACCTGGTGGCCATGGCAGCGGCCGATCTACTCGCCCTGATCACCGAAGTCATTTTGTATTGGATCCGACACCGTTACTTTTATTGGAGTTTCCTGTCCATCACCCCTGTGTGCAGTGTTAACGAAGTACTGAGGTATTCAGCTACAGACTGTTCTGTCTGGTTCACCGTCACTTTCACCTTTGATCGCTTTGTCGCCATTTGTTGCCAGAAGCTGAAAACAAAATATTGCACCGGGAAAACTGCGGCTGCGGTTCTCGCAACAGCCGGCGTTATCATATCATCATATCATATCATATATCTACAGCCGGAAACAGGCCTTTTCGGCCCTCCAAGTCCGTGCCGCCCAGTGATCCCCGTACATTAACACTATCCTACACCCACTAGGGACAATTTTTACATTTACCCAGCCAATTAACCTACATACCTGTACATCTTTGGAGTGTGGGAGGAAACCGAAGATCTCGGAGAAAACCCACGCAGGTCACGGGGAGAACGTACAAACTCCTTACAGTGCAGCACCCGTAGTCAGGATCGAACCTGAGTCTCCGGCGCTGCATTCGCTGTAAAGCAGCAACTCTACCGCTGCGCTACCGTGCCGCCCGTCTGAAAAACGTTCCCCGCTACTTTACACTGGAACCCTGGACAACCATCGACAATGTCCCGTGGGGCTGTGACATGGTGGACAGTTATTACAC